>NW_006800356.1:0-6473 GCF_000485575.1 Poecilia formosa
CATCCATCCATCCATCCATCCATCCATCCATCCATCCATCCATCCATCCATCCATCCATCCATCCATCCATCTGACCAACCAACGATCCACCACTGATAACAAACTTTGATTATTGGCAAAATGAACTAAAATCGACTCAAAATATTTTTAAAAACTCAGAGAAGGAAAAGTTTCTCCGCCAATCTCTTTATAGCAGCCGAAACCCAGATTTCCTTTAACCGAAGGCTAAAACCTCCTGTTTAGATTTTACTGTAATTCATAAAAACTGGAACATTAATTCTGGTCTGGATCGTAACTTTTCATTACTTCTCTGTATTCTGCCACCGTAATGTAATGTTCCTTTTTTTTCTTCTTTTGTTTATGTTTTATTGCATAAAATCCTTTGAACTGCTAATATAACATATGCAAATGAACTTCACTTAATTAAATAAAACTAACTTTCTCACATATTTTAAAACTTTCTTAAAATATGAAAGTTTTAAAATATGTAGATTTATTTAAAGAGAGATTTATTTCTTTGAGGAAATAAATCTGCAAAAACAATGTTTACATATTTTTCTAAGACCAAATGTTTTATTTGATTTTCTGTTTTCATCTTGTTCGACTGCAGCTTCCAAAACGTATGTTTTTTATTCTTTTTGCTTCATTTTAAGCAAATGCTTAAAGCTTGTTTTTACACATAAGACAATAAATCCCATTTGAAATCCTTAATGATTGAAAAAGGAATTAGTCTTTTATTTTGGTAAACCTCGGTTGGAAAACAGTCATTATTAACCTCAGAAGTGAGTTAATTACTGAGCGCTTTGAAGCCGGGAAGGAAACTTAAAAGACAAATAATCCCACTCAGTCCCAGTTTGGGTTCACTGGAAACCAGCAGGCAGGTTTGTGGACTGTGGGAGGAAGCTGGAACAAACCAGTAAGGTACTGGGAGACAAACCAGCTCCAATCAGGAGATCAGAAACCATGCAAGAGCAACAAACAATTAAAACATATTCATTATTTATGCTCAGTTTAGAGTCAAATTAATCAAATATATCAATTTTTATTACATTTGTTGCTTCTTTTTAGATTTTTTCAGGAGAAAATGTGTAAAAATGTTCAGATTTTCTCTGTGCAGCAATTTTAGGAGAAGCTCCCAGGCCATTAAACCTCCTGACTCTGATTTATGGAAGCAGGGTGAGCAATAAGTCAACTGAGTAAAGGCCAATAAAAAATTAATAACTGGCTCCACATTAAAAACCCAGCAGTGGATGATCTGAAGATCCACATTTTTAACTTTTTTTGGATGGTATTTCCTCCTGCTCTGTTTACAGAAAAGCAGCAGAAGTGATGAGCGTGTTCAGCCTCTTTTTTTAATCATCTCGCCACATTTTCTTCCATCACCCTGAAAAAATAAAATATTCTGCAGCCAGACGACTTCGTCAGGCTGAAAGGGAGTTAGAGATAAATCACCCATCCTCCCGCTGCGTGGATGTGGGATTCCTGTGAAGATATCACAGCATCTCCTCTGTGACCGGAGTAACAATAAACTCCAAACTCTCCTGGAATCCACAACCAGATCTGGATTCCTCAGAGTCTCCAGACTCATTAAGGCAGCACAGATTAGTCAGATTAAAATGTTTTATTCCTTCACGTTCATCCCTAATGTCAGAGTTTTCATACGCGTCTTAGTTCTGCTGGTCTGGTCAACGTCTGAGGCGTTGACCGTGAAATATTTACTGATTTTTAAACCACAGAAATGACAAAACTTGGAGAATGTGGTTTAACTTTAAGTGCTTCTGCATTTCAGCTGCAGACATGCAGAAGGAGCAGAACAGTGAATATATGTTCACTGCAAAAACACAAAATATTACCAAATGTTTCTACTCCAAAGATCTCAGCACACTGGGAAGGAAACAAAACTAACTGACAGAGAACTTTACAGCAACATATCGGAGCTTGATTTTAGTCAGTAATTCTTTAATATTGATGAAAAGGTGACAGATTATTCTATTTTAAATAAAAATGTTTCCCATGTTATGATTGAATATTTTCTAACCAGAATTAATTATTTACTAAAACAAGCTCCTATATTTTGCTCTGAAGTTACTTGCACATTAATTTTGTTTTATTTCAGGTGTACTGAGGTATTTGGAGTAGAAACTAGACAGAAATACTTGGTAATATTTTGTGCTTTGGCTCCTTTGCAACTTCAAACCTTGTTGTATTTTATTGGGTTTTTTTGTGTGAGAAACTAAAAGAAAAATGGTGCAAAATATATTTATTTTCTTTGTTGTTTAGCGTCACTGCTGCAGGTCTGAACTGCAACTACAGGCTGAGATTTCAATCATTTGTGTCTAAACAGCTCAAGTTTTGCCACAAATTATCAGTTGGATTCAGTTCTGAGCTTTGACTAGGCCATTCAAACGTGAGGATACTCCTGCTCCGACTTACCTTTTCTTTTCTTTGTTTAGTCGTTTCCAACTGGTTATCCTCCAGAATTGTCCTGTTTTTAGCTCCGTCTCCTTTACATTATTCTGACCCCACAGCATCATGCTGCTGCTGCCACCACCACGTGTCAACATTGGCCTGGTTGTTCATGGTGATTTGGAGTGTTTAAAGTGATTGTTCAATGATGTGCTGATGTTTGCAGGCAGTTGGATGAGCTGGATTTAATTTATGAGTATCAACAGTAAAAGGAACTGAAGCCAAAAAAAAGACCCACACTTTGTATTTGTAAAAAAAAATCAAAACAAACTTTAATTTCCCTTTGAAATCAAAGTTATGTCAGTTTTTACTGGTCTATCACACTAATTGTGATAGACCATGTTTCACAAAAATGGTGAAACATGGTGCTGGAAATGGCTTGTTCGCATTTTTTCTATATTAATATTTAGATTAATTGCCACGCAGGTTTACTCTACAAATAATCTGTTTTTATTTGCAACTTAATGCTTTAAAGTTTATCTAGGGGTATCGGGGTTATGATTCACAAGTTTGTATCTTCAAAAAAAATTATAAAACTCTTTGATTTCCTTCATTTCACAATTTTGGCCCATTTTTCTAGCCATGTCCTTTATGTCATTTATGCAGCTGTAATTGAACTCAGTGGCTCCATTTAAAGTAACAAAACCTGAAACAACAAACCAAGAGGCTAGTCCTGATGTCTGGGAAATGTGGAGCATAACTTCATAAATGCTGAAGAGTTTGAGTTTTTCAGCTGAAGTGAGGAACGATTGAAGGTCCAAAGGTCCAGAAAACCCTCTGAGACGCCGAGCGCTGGAAACCTCTGAGCTAACGACCGCGCCTTGACCCTCAGGCTCGCAGTAAAACTCAGCAAAAGCAGAAAGTTATGCAAAAAGCTGCACCTTTTGCTGCAAAACACAAAATATGACCAAGTATTTCAGTCAGATTTCTACTGCAAATATCTCAGTACACTTCAAATAAAACAAAACTAACTTACAAGCAAATTTTTAGTAAGAAATAGGAGCTTGTTTTAAGTCAATAATCTGGCAGGGAAAGAAGGCATTTTCTCATGTTATGTATTACAAGATATAATAGCAAAACAAGTTTTAACATGTTAACATTTTTTTTTACATTTTTAACATTTTAACAACATGTTTACATATAATATGCAAACATATATATTGTTGTATCTAATGTCATATATGTAAGTATATAAACTGAAAGTGTCTTGCTGACTTAGAACAAGCTCTTATTTCTTGCTTATGTTAGCTTTTTCTTACTTCAAAAGTATTTAGATATTTGTACTAGAAATACTAGAAATACAAATATTTACCAAGACTAAAATACTGTGAAAATGTTTTGTTTTTGCAGTGTTTTCATCCACTCTCAAATAAATACAATTTTAAACCTTGTACACATGTAATCAGATCTTTGTAGAAACAGAAATCTCTTCTTAATTGTTTTAGAAGATAATATAATACACACCAAATCAGTTTCAGAAAAGTTTTTGTCTGTTGTCTTAAACATGCCAAACCGACAGGGAGCAGTAAAGAGCAAAGCTACAACCTGTCAGCCAATCAGATTGCTTCAAAACAACTACGACTTCCTGTTAGGAATTAAACATGGTGATTTATTTGTGTGGGAAGATATATAAGCTGAATTACTTTTAAATAGCGTATTAGAAATATAAAGTTATTAAAACACAAGACTGTTGATTGGCAGTGGTGGAAAGTAACGAAGTACAAATACTTCGTTACTGTACTTAAGTACAGTTTTCGTGTATCTGTACTTTACTTAAGTAGATTTAATAATGGATACTTTCTACTTTTACTCCACTACATTTTACAGTAAGTATCTGTACTTTCTACTTCACTACATTTCTACAGAACTGTCCGTTACTCGTTACATCCAAGTCGCACTGCTCTCTTTTTGTCCGTTAAAATGTGACGTTCAGGGACTTAAGGTGGCGCCGTAAAATCCGAGCAATAACTGACTTACTGTCTGTTGTCACCCATCGCCTCCACCTTTACTCGCACGCGGAGCTCCAGACATGCGCAGTGGTTTCCTCTGAGCGGGAGAAGATGTCTGTCTGATCGTCAGTAATATAATAGCGCTGCATAAACCATAAGATATGGCGACATGTAAAACCAGCAGCGCTTCGCTTTCACAGACGGTGGGGACTTAGTCCAACTTTTAACGTCACTGGGAAGGAAAGCTTAAAGAAAGGTAAGCTAGTGGACGTGATGCTAGCAAAACTAGCTGTACTGAGACACACGTTGCATCTGCGATGAAAAAAGTTGTCACTCATGCGCTGAATTATTGTGTGGAGGTGTTGACTGAGGTGTCGCAAATATGGGACAACGCTGTGACCAAAGTCTGCATTGATATGACATTCAGGAACGATCCGATTCTTCTGGACGGATCTTTACTGATTAAATTTATTTCAGCTCTAAGTATTTAATATCTAGGTGCTTTATGTGAATGTGGATTTTTCAGATCAATTTGAGAAGCAATTTTGAAGGGAAAACTTAATGTTTTTGTGTCACGTAGCGCGGGGTGCTGGTCTTGATTTGGTCTCAGGTTCGGTGGTCTTGACTACAACTCTGCTACTGGCTCCTGGTTGCATGTTCTCCTCCACCCACCTTCTTTCCATCCCCTTTCTGTTGGATTTCTTTAAAAATAAAAGCCACTAGTGGCAAAAAAAAGTGAAGTTCATGCTATGTTAGGACCGGAGACAAAATGTTTCCATCCCTGAAATTATGATGCATAGAATCACATATCTAAGTCTAAACTATGTTACAGAGTAAACATAATAATATGTTTTATCTGTGGCATTGTTCATTAAAATGGCACATTTCTGATGTATTCAAATTAAATACAATCGGTTCACTTAATGATATTATATTAGGGATTCAGTGAGTACTTTTACTTTTAATACTTAAGTATTTTTAAAAGCCAGTACTTTTTTACTTTTACTTAAGTACAAATGTTAATGTGGTAGTTTTACACAAGACTTTTACATGAGTACATTTTTGCCTGTTTATTTGTACTTTTACTTGAGTACTTTCTCCACCACTGTTGATTGGGAATCACATCAAAGTAAGCATGTGCATACTGGCACATTATTTGTACCAGTATATGCACATGCATTTATTGAACATGCCAATAGTTTTTTAAATCTCCACTTAGGTTGGAGCTTTTTTTAACATATAAATAAAAAAATTTAGTTACATTAAAGGGAGTTTACTCATAAAAATACATAATTTTTCCCAGATACTTATTAATCTGTTTTGCCCGTCAGGAACATCTTATGCCTCCACCCAGAAACGTTCCCAGCATGAAGCCAACCAGACGACGGTCCATCTTCCAGCTCTGCCCGCAGTCACAGTCGGGACGCACCCACAGGAGATTTATGTTGGAACTTTTTTTTCTTTTTGCAGAACTCCAGTTCCTGTCTTTGCGGCCCGGTGAGAAATGAGACGGAGCCTTTTCTGAGCCTCACCAATAACCCAGAGAAGAGTGCAGGGCCATTATCACCACATGTGGGTGAACTGCCTTAAAATGCCTTCCATACATCACATGGCGACGGGAACACAGAGGGCTGGAAGGCTGAGCTGCATCCTGCTGCCAGAACATACACAGCTTTAAGGTTTCCCTTATTTCAGTAGCAGCTTCTTTACTTTACTTTCAGTTTGCCTTTCTTTGATATGACGTTGCTTTCTTGCTAAGTTGGATGTTTCTCAGGAATTCTGCTAAAAAGTGGCTAAAAGGGGATGTGTGAACTGATTCTAAAAAACATCCCAACTGCTTAAAAAAACCCCACTGTGTCATTTTTATGGAAGTAAATTCGTGTTTTTCTGTGTCTGGAAAATGAGCTATTTCAAAAACCTCCAGAATGTAACGTCACATATCAGCAGGCACCTCCCGTTACCTAGCAACCTCAATGGAGCCCAGCCCGTTACCTAGCAACCCCAATGGAGCCCAGCCCGTTACCTAGCAACCCCAATGGAGCCCAGCCCGTTACCTA
>NW_006800356.1:6653-12117 GCF_000485575.1 Poecilia formosa
CCTAGCACCCCCAATGGAGGCCAGTCTGTTACCTAGCAACCCCAATGGAGTCCAGTCTGTTACCTAGCAACCCCAATGGAGTCCAGTCTGTTACCTAGCAACCCCAATGGAGTCCAGTCTGTTACCTAGCAACCCCAATGGAGCCCAGCCCGTTACCTAGCAACCCCAATGGAGTCCAGCCCGTTACCTAGCAACCCCAATGGAGTCCAGCCCGTTACCTAGCAACCCCAGTGGAGCCCAGCCCGTTACCTAGCAACCCCAATGGAGCCCAGCCCGTTACCTAGCAACCCCAATGGAGCCTGCTGGAAAAGACAAGTGTTTTGTTGTTGACTTACCATCCAGAAACCACTTAATGCATTCTTGTTGACTGTGCAGGAGGCTCCACTTCTGCTTTTCAAAGATGTACGGCTATATAAATGCGGGTCTGTTTGCAGACATTTCATGTGTGAGTGTAAACGCTGAGTCAGGGGGTGTGGCCAGCAGCAACTTATTTGGATTTAAAGTGACAAACTAAAGCTGCTCATTCTGACAAGTGCTAAAACTGGACTAAAATGTCATTATCTAAGATTGACTTTGAGCAAAAATATATGAACATGTTTTGTATAGGCCGTAGATCTATCGTGACCTGTTCAAGGAAGCATAGTAGGTCACCTTTAAAGGGTTAAGTACTTAAGTAACACAAACAAAACTACTACAGAAAACTACTACAGAAAACTACTACAGAAAACTACTGCTCCTTAAGAAGTTGTTTAATCAGAACCATTTGTCCGTTTTTTTATGTTACCAAACATTTTAATTTCTACTTTTTGTTTTACATTTAGTTTCCTGAATTTAAAATTTGATATTATAAAGTAACTAGATTATTACAGGAACAACACAAGATCACCTGCTACCTTTTTCCTGCTATGTTGTTCATATATCTCCATCCTTAAGTTCATTTATGTCAATGTGACACAGACATGTTTTCTTTTAATTATGAGAATGAAGTCATAACATTAGGACAGTAAAGTCGTAGTGTTAGTACAAAGACAATATTACCAGAGAAAATGGTAAAATCATGAGAAAAACGTTTTAATGAGAAAAACTTAATATTTATCAAGTCTGTGATTCTTTCTTAGAAATAGATTCGTTGCTCAGTTGCTTTAGAGTCTCACAACTCATAATAAATTGACTCTGATGTGTTAAAAGATTAAGCATTTATGTATTTCTAAAGCTGATACCAAAGTATAACTTCAAAAATTGATCAACGTTCCTCAGTTTAATGTTTTAAGATATTTTTTGTGGAGGAATTCTCACAAAACTATTAAAAATGTATGATTACTTTTTTCTATTATTACAACCAAGATGGTAAATAATTTATGAGCCCAGAACCCTGCTTGTTCTGGGTTTATCTACTAAGCTGGAACACAATCTAAAGAAAACAAAAAAATCATTACAGTTCAGTCTGTAGTCATTTATCCATTTCCATCCATTCCTCTGTGTTCAAACGTTGCGGACGTGATGTTCGCTTTACGAGTAGATTTCTGATTTGGGATGTCTAGCGCCCCTAGTGGTGACTGTGTCAATAGAAAGTTCCAGCACCGTGGATGTGACCGAGCTCCGCTTTTCCTGCTGATGTTTGGCTCACATAAGTCTGTAAATTACTAAATTATGCTGTTCAGTTTATTTCTTGATGAAATCATGAGTCTATGGTTCTTGTGTGTCTCATAAAACTGCGTTTAGCAAAGTTTACACGGACTTATGCATGCTGGCTTGTATTGAATTTCATGGAAATTAGCGTTAGCATGCTAGCACACCAAGCTAGTAGTTTCTCAAAGGTTTATATGTTAGTTAGCAGTAGCAGATAGCATTATGCTAACATTCACACGTTGCAGTGCAACTGTGTGGTCTTTTTGTGTATGTTTGTGCCATTCTAAGAGCACACTTGTAAGACAATACATTAAAGTGCTTTATTTTTGTCTTTATTTCAATATGACAAAAATGACATATTTTTAAAAATGAAACAGTGGATGTAGATCCACAGGTTGTTCACTGTCTGTCTTCAGGTCTTGTGAGGATGGAACACTTTTAGAGAATTAGCGAATGTTGGCTTCAAGGCCAAAGGCTTCTGTAAACAACAGTTGGTATGATGATCTTTAGGTAACGCTTTATGATCTCTGCTTCTTGTTTTCGTCCAGCGAGGCCCAGAAGGGAATTTGTAAACAGTGTGCAAGGAAGCAAGAGAGCAGCTGAACACAATAAGGCTTACACCAAGCAAAGCTTAGCAGCTTTGCTAACAGCTTTAACCTTTGCAGCGTTTAGGATTTGATTCATTGACCAACTTTACTTCAGCAGGAATTTATGGATGAGCAAAATAAAATTATGATGTCTGTACAGCAGTAATTATTCCCCGTCTTCTCTTGACAAGGTTATATTCAGAAACAAACTGCTCAAAGTCCTTATCTCACCACTATGAACATATTTCAATAGTCTGTGTATTTTTAAACTGAGAATGACATTTTGAAACCAGCTAAACAGCTACTGCACTGATTTAGAAGAACATTTAACAAATAAATGACCAAATGAAAGGATAAAATTAATACAGAAATACTCTCTATCCCGTCTTACTCTTTAATGTTCTTTTAAACTTGGTAAATTTATGTATTATTTACATGTTAGGAAAGTTGTTTGTCTGCTAAACCCCTCAATACATTTTACCAAAGTTCTTAATTTGTAGGTTAAAAATAATCAAAAGTCTCATCCAATGATCCAGCAGCTTGTAGAACCGCCTTAACTTCAGCAGTCTGCTTTCCGGCGTTGCTCTGTGAAGGTCCCACCACCGTGGTCAGGAAATGGTCAGGAGGGATCCTGACCATTTCTGTCAGGTTTACTCCTGACTTTGACTAGGCCATTGCAGCACCTTGATTCTCACCTTTATCAACCATTTTGTTGTAGATTTGCTGTTGTCTTATGGATCATCGACGCGGTTTTGAACCAAACTTCAGCTTTTCAGATTCGACTCTTGGTCTACAGAGTTCATGGTCCCTCAGCATGATTCCTCCTCCACTGTGCCTGATGTAAACAAGCAATCTCCCAGACTATTTAGGCAGAAAAGTTGCTAATTAAGCAATAGATTTCCATAAAAGCAGAACTGTGCAGCAATGTGGAGCGGCTAAGCTGAGGGTCCGGGACATCATCAGCAGGACGGGAAATTATAATGACAAGCTTTGCTGCTTTAATTGGAAACTGCACACACACTTTATGGTCCCTGATAATTGCATGCTGAATGCTACAAGGTTGTTCTCAATGTCAAACTGACGGCCGATGAATAAAACGACCTTAAGCTAACTAATATGATGGGGGTGATTAAAACGTATGTGCTGAGAAAACAGATGTGAAGCCTGAGAGGATGCGGAAAGGGTCGACGGCCTCAGCGTTTCAGTCGCTGTATCGGAGCTGACAGGCCTGTTAGCACACACATTACACTTATAGAGCCGTCTGATGCGTTTAGTGAAATCCCATCTCCGCGTCGGAGCAGCGAGCTAACGCTAGGTGGGCGGGCTGGCTGGCAACACTTGTTAACGAGCAAGTTTGGCATTTTAGAGGCAGTGGCTAAATCAAACTTTGACTGGAGCCGCAGAGGAGAGAAACTCTTTCACTCCTTGGATTTGAAACCAGTTTACTTCCCAGATCATTCGTACTGTTGAGATGGATGCATTTCAATCACAAAACTTTGTCAAAAAAACACAACTTCAGAGTTTTCATTACGTAAGAAACACAATTAAAATCCCACATGAATAAGTTTATTCGTGTAATAAGTCATTAAAAAACACCTCGTGTTAAGATCCTCTAACCACTTCCTGTCGTCTTCTTTGTAGTTTCTGTCAGTAGTAACATCCGGTTGTTGATCATGTGACTCCTGTAATGCGACAAAAGAGTTTCCGTTGCAGTTTTTCGAAATAAACTCATTTTGATGAGTTTATTTCGAACTCATCAAAATGAGTTCGAAATACTAGTACTGACTACTACTGACTACCGGTAGTCAGTAGTACTGACTACTACTAGTCAGTAGTAGTACTGACATCTACTACTGACTAGTAGATGTCAGTAGTAAATCTACTAGTAATAGTAGATGTTACTACTGACTTTCTGTCAGTAGTAACATCCGGTTGTTGATCATGTGACTCCTGTAATGTGACAAAAGAGTTTCCGTTGCAGTTTTTCGAAATAAACTCATTTTGATGCAGCCAAAATTAATCACCTCATTCTAGTGACAAAACTTATTAAAAAACTAGACTTTTTTTTTTAATTGCCGTGTTTCCATTAAGCAAATTAATTTTTGAAATGTCTATCTTTGTGTTGGTCTGTCAAATTATGACACTACCAAGACAAAAAAGATAAAATTACGAGTTATTATTATTCTTGTTGAAATAATATGAGAATAAAGTAAAAAATTGTAACTTTATTCTCAAAATATTATGGCTTTATTCTCTTACAACTTTATTCTTGTAATATTATGACTACTCATAATTTAATTTTTAAAAACATTTTTAGCATGGCCCTGATGAAGTAAAGTTTAGTTTCCATTTGTAAAAAATAAACCAGATAATTTAAAGTTCAGGTAATTTAGTATTTCTGAGTTATCTAGCAGCTGAAATTCAGACAATTTGAGGTAAAAATCACTGCAAGAAAACGTTTTCAAAAATCCAAGCTGCACTTTTTTCAGTGTTTTTGTTTTTTTTACAGTTTAATTATTAACAACTAGGAGATTTCTCTACAAATCAAGTTTTTATTGTCTGATTTGTTTCAAGCAGCTCGTTCAATAACTGATTGAGGTCTCGTTGCAGGACTAACGCCTCCTTGAGGTGTCGGATCGACAGGTGGGATGGGCTAGCTCAAAGTGATGTTAATGCTGTTGTGTGGTATAAATGGCAGCAGTTAAAGCTGCTGAAAGCATCAATTTGTCTGATTACTTCAGCTGCTGCTTTAACAAGGCGAGCTGCGCGTTTCCTTCCCTCTCCTTTGTTCTTTGAACAAACATATTGAGCTGAAGTTTGCTGATTGGAAAACGCAGCGTGATGCCGATATGAAGGAGGAAACAAGCTAATAAAAGAGCAGAAATAACCTCACAACAATCCAGACAGTTACTGGGAAAAGAATAGACTGATGGAGATGAGGACCTGTCGGCTTGTTGTTGGACTCAAAGTTGATCTTTGTCTGTTTTTAACCCTTCTTGGCCGAACATATCGGCGGCGACGACACAGCCAAACCCAGATCCATAATTCTGTGATTCTTTGTGCTACCTGAAAGGGGAGACGTTGTGCTTTGCAGCCAATAAGTGATCATCTGAACAGATTGGTGAATGATTAGTTAATTTAAACACCTGCTAGAGAGTTGGTCTATGAACCAAAACACATCGAGTTCAGCAGCTCGTCTACATGTTATGGTTGTCAAAGTCAAGCTAGCATAGCTTGTTTGCATTGGG
>NW_006800356.1:13362-29220 GCF_000485575.1 Poecilia formosa
ATCTGGGATCTCGCTCGTTTGTACTGGGATCTCGCTCGTTTGTACTGGGATATCTGGGATCTCGCTCGTTTGTACTGGGATCTCATTCTTGTGGTCGTCTGATGGCCAGAGGTCCGACTCAAGCAGAGCCTCGTCTTTCTGCTCAGGTATTTCTGCTTTCTTAAAGCAACCAGACCTCGTCTTCGCCGCATGACGGACAGCTGCGTAAAATCTTATCTGCATGCTAATTTTGACCCTTTTACCTGTCAAACCCTGTAAATGTTTCTATTTTCCTGACATTTACACTAAATGTCACAACCTTATTTTCTAAATGAAGCTATTTTCATGTAGCTGAACACAGAAAGAAAAGTCAGACACATATTTAGAGACGAGAGCAGAAGAGGAAATGTTCCCTTTTCTTAAACTGGTGTAATTATGTTGAAAGCAGCTGCTAAAGGTCAAAGACGAAAAGCCGTCGTGTCTTCGCCGCGCCTCTCCAGCATCAGGTTTTCTGCTTCACAAAGGCCCAGGGGGCGCCGGCGTTCAGCAGGGCAGCAGGTGTATGAGCTGCAGTTATTTGTTGGACAATGAGGTGGAGGTGGCGAGTCCTTCAGCTGCACGCCGCTGACCTTTCCCTGACCTTTTGGATGGCGTTCAGCGGCGGCTTATTGCGCCGCTTCGCTCGGGTTAATGACCTGTCAGCCTGAGTGATCCCGACAGGCGGCCGGCGGTGACGGCGAACAAACACCCATCAGCCGGGTCAGAACTCAGACAACCAGCAGAACCNTCAGCCGGGTCAGAACTCAGACAACCAGCAGAACCTGGATCCCTGGCTGACCGACTCAAAGCAGAAACCAGGACCAAACTTTGTTTCTAAAAATTTTATTAAAACATTTTTATCTCAAAGATTTATATTAACTTTTAGGAAAAAGTTAAAAATTTTAATAAAATTTTAATCAAACTTTTTAGATTAAATTGTTTTTATCTAATTTTTTTTAAATAAAACATTTAAAATGTTTAAAACAATTTATACTGAAATTTTAAAGAATTTTCACAGGTGAGAAACCTGTGAAATATACGACTTCGCATTACGGCCATTATAGATAAATGAACAAAAAGGAGCAAATTTCCACCAAGATTCTCAGAACATTTGAGTTTAATCTCAGAAATTTCCTAGAAAAAAAACAAGAAAATCTGAATTAAAAAGTCAAACATTTGCTGGAAAAGAACATGGAAATTTCAGAGTTTGAAATTTTAAAAAAATTAAACTTTGGGAAATTTATGAGATTTTTTTCCAAGCAAAATTTTGACTTTTGAAACTCATAAATTTCCTTGTCTTTTTTTAAAGAAAATCCTTTAAAAAAACAAAACAAAACAAAAAATCAGAATTTTTTTCTAGCAAATTTTCAACATTTAACCTTAGAAACTTCCCATGTTTTTTGCAAACATTTCTGTGTTTAATCTCAGTTTTTGGCATAAATGTACTCATTGTTTTTCCTTTAATACGCTGTCATAGAAATCCAGTTTTATTTCACCTACAGGTTATCAAACAATTTTACTGAAGTCAGAGTGAGAAGTATTTAACTGAAGTATTTAGTGGTGATGTAATATTACTAAAGTAATGATGCTGCGACGTCTTCCTGTTTGTCCTCGTCGAGGCGCCGCTGCCATTTTGTGCCGTTTTATTTCAGCTGCTTGTAGTTTTATTAATGCACCATTTTGTTGCAGCTTTAAACTAGAGTTATTCTAGTTTAAAGCTGATTTGTCATTTCAGAAGGTTTGTCTTTTTTATTTGAAGTTCTGTCTGTTCTGTTAATCCCGGCTTCTCTGTTTTCACTAAATGAACTGGACCCGAGCTGCAGCTCGTTGCAGAGCAGCTTTAAATGTTCTGCCGTGTCCAGCAGGACGAACAGCCGAGGTCTGCAGAGTCTGTGTTTTATTTAAAGCTGCAAAAACAGGAGGGTTTGAGGAAAGGCTGAGTCTCTAACTCCTTAAACTCAGGAGTGAACAAGTTCTCTAGTCATTAATGGAAAATTATCCATTTTTACAATATTTAACTCTTGGTGTAAAAAAAATTACAAAATGAAGAATGTTCCTTTATATTTCCTATTTTGAAGAGAAGCTTAATGCAACGGGCATTTCACATTAGTCCCTAAGATAACCAGGGAGTCGGAGGTAGCAGTTTTTATTTAAAAAATTGACACACTAAAAAAAAAGTCTTTGATTTTATTGTATTATGTACAATTTTTAATATTTGTATTTTTTTGTGGAAATAAAAATAATGTATTTTGAGTTATTTTTTATTTACAGATTATTTTAGAAAATATTTAACATTTTTAAAACTTTTATTTAAATTTACGTTACTAATCCTGCAGACAGTGACTCATATTGAGCTCGGTTCTGGTTCTGCAGAGCCGGAACCAGAACCAGGGTTCTTCCTGCTAAAGGGGAGTTTTTCCTCTCCACTGTCACCACATGCATGCTCAGAATGAGGGATTCCAGACGGCATCTGTTGTGACTTAACGCTGAATAAATAAACTGATGAAAGGGTGAAATCTTATGATAAAAAGATTTATTTTATTTTATTTTTGCCAGTGAATAAATGTGCTCAAAGTTTTCTCTGTGATCTTGAGCTACAGTAATAAAAGATGGATTTATATGCTGCTCCTTTACTGTGGAGGCTGCTGTTTTATGATGTTGGTTTTGCAGAAGCAAACCTTTACACACACACACACACACACACGCACACACACACACACACACACATTTATTCACCAACTGTCTCTACACACGCTCTGCAGCAGCTTTTATACACCCACTCTCTCACCGATAAGCAAATCTGGGACATTAATGGGAAACAATCCTTCCCAAGGACTCCGTTTCCTCAAGTTGTGCAGGAAGGAGTCAAGCCTGAGATAAGACGGGGTAAACTTTTTATTTTTTCTCTGCGCACAGAGAGTCTTACCAAAATACAGACACAGAACGTCAAACAGCAGAAACAGTGCAAGGCGGCGGCTGAGTCAGCAGCAGACGAGGTGACATGGTGGAAACTGCTGCATCTCCGTTTTGATACCCAGCCAACAGAAGCGCTGAAGCTTTCATCTGGGGACCTTGTCAGGGTGGAGTAATGTGCTGGAGCTTCCCAATCCCTGCTCTGCTTCCCTAAGTCAGAGAGGGAAACTAATCCATCTTCATTGGTTCACAGCTGCAGTGCAGCATGCAGCCTCTGCAGGGGAATACACGAGCTCCATGCACGCATGCAAAACGCCCGGCGAACGCGCTGAGCCGGGCAAAATCTGGTCCATGAAGCTACGGCAAACCAGGTGAATACATAATATTACTGTGAGACGACTTACTGTGGCGCTCTGATCCGGTTACAGGATCAGGAACAACAACTGAAACAGCTGAAAATAAACAAGTTTGATGCATCCAGAAGATTAATTTGGGGCTAAAACATTTTTAACATCATCTGCACATTTCAGCAACAAGGCAGTTCAAAGCGTTACATCAGAAAAACACAAAAGTAAAACATAAAAAACCTGCGAGCACTAACTAGTTACATTTACTTGAGTAATTTTTAGAGAAAAGAAAAAAAATGGAGTATTTTTACTACACTGTATTTTTTACTAGAGTAATTTTTACTTGGTATTCCTACTCTATAGTTGATCCTCTCACACTGTGAGTAACTTCACGGAATTAAATTAACCAAAAACTCACCTGACTCGGACACACACCTGCACTTTTTGTCAAAGTTTCAAAAGTTTTTTTTCTAAAAAAAACTGATCTGGATTTTTTTCTTTTGCCTGATTTTGTTATTTATTTAAATTATTTTATTTTGTTTATAAAATACCTAAAATTTCCACATAACTCTACATTTTGGTCCGTCGGATGATGCAATTTTTAAATATTAAATGATGTTTTGATTAGTTAGTACTTGAGTAGACTTTAACAAATACTTTCTTATTGTAGTTTTTGGGCTGATACTTTTTACTTGAGTAAAAATATGTTGAAGTAGTGCTACTTTTACTTGAGTTTAACTTTTGGGTCCTTTACCAGCCGCTGGCAGTAACAAACATTACATTTGGTTGAGTGCCATCATCAAAACGCATCGAATATATTGGTCAATGTTCCAATTATTATTAGCATGTAGAGGTTAGCTGCTAACATGTAGAGGTTAGCCACTAGTATGTAGAGGTTAGCCACTAGCATGTAGAGGATAGCCACTAGCATGTAGAGAATAGCCACTAGCATGTAGAGGTTAGCCACTAGCATGTAGAGGATAGCCACTAGCATGTAGAGGATAGCTGATAGCATGTAGAGGTTAGCCACCAGCATGTAGAGGTTAGCTGCCAGCATGTAGAGGTTAGCCGATGGCATGTAGAGGTTAGCCGCCGGTATTTAGAGGTTAGCCGCCGGTATGTAGAGGTTAGCCGATGGCATGTAGAGGTTAGCCGGTAGCATGTAGAGGTTAGCCACTAGCATGTAGAGGTTAGCCACTAGCATGTAGAGGATAGCCGATAGCATGTAGAGGTTAGCCACCAGCATGTAGAGGTTAGCCGATAGCATGTAGAGGTTAGCTGCTAGCATGTAGAGGTTAGGTTATGATATTTGACCCTGAATGTTTAATATATTTAGCTCTAAATACTTAGTTTCTATTTTGAAATATTAACTTTAGAGCTAAATATTTAGCTTCAAGTTAAAGTTGAGCATCTGAAGCACACAAAATGATTTTAATAAAGATTCAGGATCAAATATCATACTTATTATTTTGCATCAGATACAGAAAACTGAACTGATTCGTTTCTACAACTTTTTTAAAAATGTTTTTCGACTTTCGTTCCATTGGGGCAGATTTTCCCCAATTTTCCTCACCTCTTGGTACAGATGCATCTGATTCAGCTGAGATACAAGCGTTATTTTCCTGAGAGATGAAATATTGTCACATTAGGATAGATGGGATGAGAAAATGTGGCTGGGTTGTTCACATAGAGTATATTAGAGCTCTGTAATGACTAAAGCAGATGGTGTTGACAGGATTAATTCTCCTTTTTTTGCCTTTTGTGAGGAATCCAGCATGGCTGTCTGACAGCTTTTACAGCCCAGATTTATGTTGGCTCCGCTGCTATCTGCTGCAGAGGAGGGAACCCTGAAGGATAAGATATACTGTCCAAATTTAAAGCAACGTATATAAGGTGATAGATGGCTTGCATATTAAGTTGAACTGCTAAATAAATCACCTTCCTCTGGTTTTTGGCACATCAGTGTTCTGCTGTTTTGTTCGTGAATAACGCAGAGAGATAAATCAATTCAAGCTGCTGTAATAAAGAAAACACATGAAAATTAGTTGCTTTATGATCTTTCCGGAGCAGATATGATCATATATCAGTGTTTAACTTACAGATTCTCATGTTTTCTGTCTATTTAGCAAAAATGTTTGTTTTTCATTTAATAACAAACACAAACAAAAGCTGTTGGCCGTCAAGTTGCATTTATTATTCCAATTACACCATTTTAGAGCTTGATAAGAATCAGAGCATCAAGGCCAGTTTTTTTCTTAACCTTTGCTAGAAATGAAAAAGCACAAATTAATGTTTTTTAAACATGGATTTAATCAAATAAATGAAGGTTTCAGCTGTTTATTGAATTTCTGCACCAGAATAACACTAATAGTAGCAATAATAAATCTATTTTTATTTCTATGAGCCATTATTTTTTTGTAATAAATAAATGAATTAAAAATATTCAAAATAAATTTAAAAAATTGAATTTGATTTTTTTTAACATTCTAATTCGTTCTAAGGGATTAGCTGCTACATGCTAGTTGCTAACCCTTACTTGCTAGCAGCTAACGTCTACTTGCTAGTAGCTAATGTCTACTTGCTAGCTGCTAATCTCTACATGCTATCTGCTAACTTATATTTGCTAGCAGCTAACGTCTACTAGCTAGCACTTGACCTGCTACTAGTAGCTCACTGCATCTTTTCAGAGCGTCTGGATAAATGTTCATGTCTTTCAGAGTAAATATTAATGTGTTGTTGTCTAAACCTTTTTTTAAATTGTGTCCTTGTAAAAATAAATGGATTTAATTTCTGTTAATTAAATACATCATTGCTTTTCTTATTAATTATAGAACAGAACCTCAAACCCTTTACAGAAAGTCTTCCCCACTTTGGCTGAAATAACTTTAATGAGACGCTTTCTGTAACTTTCAGTTTCTTTTTAGTTTTTTTTTTCGGGAATCTTTTTGACAGAAACAGATCAACAAACATGCAAAGATTACAAAACATCCCATTTATTCAGGTTATCGGCCCACTTATGTGTAATTTCCTCCTGCTGTTTACCAGGAAAGGCAGTTTAGTCACATTTTATTCAGCTTCATCTCCGGTTTGTTTTTCAGGCTCACCAGTTTGTCCTTGAAACAGTCCAATCCATTCAAAGAATGAGGTTTTTCTTTTTAAAGGGAAAATGTCAGCCTTTCCTGGAGAACACGCCGCATCACCTGCCTGAAAGCCACTGAGGGTGAAAGCTTTTTGTGTCTATTGAGCATATTAAGCGCGTCCTTAAGGCCCTGCGTTTATGGAAATAAAGGAAAGGTGGCATGCAGGTGAAGCAGACATCAGGAGTCGTCACTTTTAACGGAGGAGTCCTAATTAGACGCAGGCTGGACGCGGCCGTGACCGATCAATCTGCCCGGCTCTGAGCAGCGGCCGCGGCGTGGGAGGAAGATGGTGGCACATGAAAAGGAAAACATTGATTATTTTTTTTCTTTTAAAAATAAAAATGCCGCCTTGTCTGTTGAGGCCGAAGAACGGAGAGATCGAAATCTCCAGCAGTGAATAAACTGACCACAGGGAGTAAAACTGGAGCAAAAATAAAGTAAAAAACCTTTAAATACGAGGCAGGATATGAAAAACATAATTTCACATCCAGTCCTCAAAGACAACTGATGTGGTTCATTTTAGGCTTTCACTTCTTAATTTTAATCATCTTAAACCAGCTGAAGCTATATACCAGACCAGGGTGTTCAAACTGTGGCCTGTGGGCCATTTGTGGCCCCTGCACTGATTTATTTGTGGCCCCTCCTGCAGTTCATCACTATAAAAACACAAAATCTTACCAGGTGATTTTGGTAGCAGTTTTGTGGTGTTGTGCATGTCTGGTCTTGGATGTTTGGTGTCTCTTGGATGGTTTCTGAACTTCTCTGTTTTGAGGACCAGTTTGGGTCAAACTGATCCAGGAGGAAAAGCTGATTTTGTTTCATCACCTGCTTCCTAAACCTGCTGCTCTTTAGATCCCAGTTTCCTGCTTTGTCCCCCAAGCTGTTTGTTCAGAGTATTTCTCTGCTTCAGATTTATGTGTTTTTAATCTGAATCCGCCACGCAGACACCAAACTCTCTCTGCCAGTTTGACACCTTCAGATGTTTTAGTTTTGCTCCTCCAGGCTTTTTTTCTGGATGCAGGAATTTGCACATATTAATATAAAATGATGTTTAATAAACAGGATGTATGTT
Source organism: Poecilia formosa (assembly GCF_000485575.1). Taxonomy (NCBI): domain Eukaryota; kingdom Metazoa; phylum Chordata; class Actinopteri; order Cyprinodontiformes; family Poeciliidae; genus Poecilia; species Poecilia formosa. The sequence goes on from NW_006800356.1 coordinate 20,853, forward strand.
TATTATAATGTATCAAATGAAAAATTAGATTTTTTTTCCTAATTAATTTTCATTGGTATCTTGTTGGAAGATGTTCATGTTTTAACTGGTCGATTCCCAGATTTAAAAATTTTCTCGAGTAAAACTCTGTACACAAAACCTCTTTGTGATTACAAACAAACTTCTCAGAAAATGAATGAAGGTTACAAATTCATCTTGGAAGATTTTTTAGGACTTTGCCTGCATTTTATTTGATGGTTCTATCCGAGTCGCCGCAGAGCTGCTTTGGCTCTTCGCTGCTTTGACTCTTCGTTGCTTTGACTCTTTGCTGCTTTGACTCTTCGTTGCTTTGACTCTTTGCTGCTTTGACTCTTCGTTGCTTTGACTCTTCGTTGCTTTGACTCTTCACTGCTCCTTGTCGGATTTCTGTGTTTTCAGAAAAAGGACGAAGCTGGAGGTCAAGTGAAGTCGACCTCGCAATAACTGACCAACAAAAGGTGTAAAAAGTTCGGACCATTTCAATTTCAGCGTCGTTTTGATATCTGATAATTGAAAATTGCTTTTGTGAAAGAAGCAGAAAGTAATAGATTTATTTCAGCAGAGACATAAAATGCTTTTTCTTCAATAACTTTCATTCCAATTTAGCTGTAATTTCCAGGCTCAGCTTGAATCACGTCTAAACATTTTGGTCTGAGCTTATTGAGATAAAGTTGCATTGATTATGCCTTAGATGTAAAAAGGAAATGGAAATCAGTTTCCGATCTCATTCATGCTTAGCTGAACTTTCTGCTTCTGGTTTGGTTTCTGTACATTATTATCCAGTTATGATCACAGACTTTGTGTTGCTTTGTCATTTTATCCATATTGACTTTTTTATCTCCAAGAAAAACACAATCAGAGCAGCAATTAAGAGAAAACTGCATAAAAAGATGGACATGTTGGATAAAATCCTCATTTTCTACCCAGATCTCCTGAAGTGTCAGTTTTAGCTTCATCTGGTTCACCAACCAACCAAACGGCTGGAACTTTGTGCTGCACTGATGTTTGGTGAAGCAGGAAGTGATTGAGTATTTATTTAGCTGCTTCGTGTTGTACAAATGATCATATTTAGGCAATTTTTCTAAATATTTAGAAAAAGGATTTTAATTATTTACATATTTTTAATACTGTATAAAATAAGCTTAAAGCTGAAGTTTGTAACTTTTAGAAAAAGTTTTTATTTTTCATATTTTTGAAACTGTCATCATTTATGATGCATGCTGTGGGACAGATAATCTCCCGGTGCTAACTACAAACCACCAATCAGAGCCAGGAGGCGGGGCTTAGCACTGTCAATCACAACCTCATGTGGCTGCCCCTACCCTGTTGTTCTCTGCTAAGCTACAGCTAGCCACCCTGCTGTGAATGCTCCCGCTAGTTAGCATTAGCCACCAGTGACAGCGGATAACAGTGAGTTGTTTCTCTGCTGTTAGCACATTTAGCAACATGTTCATGAGGATGATTGACAGCGCTAACTCTCCTCCCGGCTCTGATTGGTTGTTTGGTGCATTTCTTCAGACAGCAGTAAGAGGAGGTGGAGGAGATTAATCTGTTCACAGATTATCTGTCACAACATGGCGACAGTTTCAACAAATATGAAAGAAACAACATTTCTTACGAATCTGTTTTTTATAAAGTATTTTTTAAATTACTAAACTAATCCAGCTGTAGCACTAGTTCATAATCTCACGTCCACAATCCCACATAATCTGAAAACTGTTGGATTTCCTCCAGATTCTCAGTTTCCATCGTAGCCTGTGTTTGCCTGCTCTTCCTGTCTGGTTGAAAATCTTTGAGTTGTGAGTTTAGTTTGCAGACTGAGGCGTGTTGAGGGCAGCGCGACGACGCGTCGCTGCCAACCCGGCCTCCATTTTAATCTCTTCATCTCCCCCAACGTTCATTTCCAATTAAAATCTCCGTCTCAGAGGTCGGCAGCCCGGTGGTAGTGCGTGCGGCTGGCTGACGGAGTTTGTCGACTCCAGACTTCATTAGGCAGTGATCTTTAATTTGCATCAAACTCCAACCAAATGAAGGTTTCCCCTTAATGCCATATTTGTTTCGCTCACAGCCGTAGACGCCGTGCTGCAGTGGGGTATTAAAGTGTGTGCGGCCCGTTTCTGAATGACCGTCGGTGCCGATAATGACTCTGGGACAAAACAGATTCATCAGGGCCCTGAACTCAAAGCCAATCAGGCTGCTAATGAAGCCAGCGGCATAACGAGGAGACGACTAACAGCCACCAACTCGCTCTGCAGCTGACCTTCACAGCTCCCCTCTCCGTTTGCCTTTACGTTCAGACAAGCACCCGATGGGCAGAAGGCGTCATGGAGACCTCGTTTCACCGCCAAGGTTAATGCCAACAGCTGCTGTTAGGACTCCACGGGTCTTTGTTTCAAACGGCAGTTCTCCCTGCTACTTTCAGTCTCCAACAGTTGAAAGATCCATTTTGGTTTTATTCTGGTTTACAAAACCAGGGAAAACTGGAGTTTTCTGCTAAACACAACGAAACACAAACAGAATAAAACAGACAGTAAGAACTCAATATAAACATAAATACAATATCATATAGAGCATGAACAATCTGTCAAAGTTAAATTGGTGCTTGAAAATCTTTCAAGGGCAGAAATGATTTCAATTAAAGTTAGCGATGCAGCATTAGCTTCTGCTAAATGCAGTGTTGGTCTAGCGATGTAGCATTAGCTTCTGCTAAATGCAGTGTTGGTCTAGCGATGTAGCATTAGCTTCTGCTAAATGCAGTGTTGGTCTAGCGATGTAGCATTAGCTTCTGTTAAATATCATGCAGATGAATTCCTTTGCATTCGCTTACCATGTTAAAAGGTTAATCAAACATAAACATTAGCTATGCTTTAGCATTAGCCCAACTAATGTTTGCGTTTTGTATTTTACGGTTAGCACAGCCAACGCTTTAGTTAGCAGCAGTGGTCGGCTGAAGCAGAAGTTTTTTTCCCTTCTGTCTCTCCAGAGAAATGGTTAAAAATCATGTAAACCTAAATTTGTTTCCTTTCAAACTCAGTTAAATGTTAGCGCTGCAGTTTGAGGCGTCGTCTGTCTTCACTCTCCGGTTTAATGTTCTCACATCGATCGGTTCCTTCTGGATGCTCAACTGCTTTTACTGGGCAGCTTAGTGCAAGTAAGGTGATCCCATAAAAGCATAAAGTCTTAGTGATGATTTCTAGGTGAAAAATAACAATAATCTAATTCCTTCCTGATTTACAGGAGACTAAAATGAAATAGAGTCGCCAGGACTTTCTGCAGTCCTGGTGAAACATTAAACTGAGTTTAATGTTTTTCATGTTGGTAACTAAAAAATGCTTAAACTTTAAATTGATCAATTTTCGGTTTTCCATGACTGAAATACTTGAGGTGAGTCCCTAATTTTAGCAGAGGGTTTTCAGGCCTAGAACAAAGCTCACCTCATTAAAAGATTAATTATTTTGTTCAAAAAAGAGAATATTTACAGTTGACGCCAAACTATCAACTGGACCTAAAAAGATTAAAAACGCACCAAAGAAATTCACGACAGCTTCTTCCATTAAAGTTTTGCAGAGTTTCACTGCAGCAGGCGCTTTTATATCTCACTTTTTATGTGCATTTTTAATGCGTCTGATAGGATTCAGGAGCAGCTGCGAAGCAGTGCAATAAAACTAAAATAAAAAAAAAAAGCGAAGTGGAGTGAACCTCCTCCCAAAGTTTGCGAACCTCCGGGGAAATGTGTCCTGACGCGGAGCAGACGGCAGCTGCACCCAAACAGAGTTTCAGGTGCAGACTCTTCACTTCTGATGAGAAAATCATTGCTGCTGCTCTCCCATTACGAGCGCGGCTACCTGCCGGGTCACATACAGAATAATGAGAAAATTATTGGTAAGTGCGGCAGGATTACAGGCTCTCTGCAGCCTCCTTTTGATCTGGCCTTGTCTTTCTGTTTGGCTTTAGGTGCCTTTGACTCTTTTGTTCGTTCTGTCGTCGCTCTTCGTGTTTCGGCTGCATTTGTTCATCCTGCTGAACCTGCTGAAATTACATAAAGCCTTTCATCTGTGCTCAGGAGTTATTGGCTGATGGTTTTGGCTCCACGGCAATAACTTTTGTCTGAACTTTGTGAGGAGTTCCTCTCTGTAGAAAAAAATAAATCTGCTGAATTATGGCGTTAATAACAGTGTGAACCGACTTCTCAATCAGGTTCTGCTTTTATGTGATGATAACTCTGTTGAAGCTGTGAGAAATTAAAGTCACAAAGTTTTACCAGATTTAATAAAGCGGCTGCTCTTAAGCGGATTCACCCTAAACTTCCCAGATACCAGCAGACAAATGAACCTTCTCAGCGATATATTTGGCATGTTTTATCGTTTCTCTTCATGTTTTACCCGTTTTATGTGAATGCAGCTGCGCGAGATAAAAAAATAAAAAAACTTTAACCAAGTGGCACCAGGTCCAGGTGGGAAACCCAAACAGTCCTGTCTCTGCAGTGAAACTCTCCTTGTTGTGGTGGATAGTAAAGTTTTTTCAGACAGAAGGTTTGTCTACTCACCTGAAACCTTATCAGGTGCTTCTTCAGTGGGATCAGCCAATCACAGGGCTGCAATTTTAATGTATTTTTAAGAAATGCATTTTTTCTTTTTAGCTTCTTAATGTTTAAATCAAATATGACTTGACCTGAAGGATTCACCGAGTTTCTCTCTGAATATTTGTAACAATAATTCAAACTTCTGTTTCGTCCTGATTAATTTTTTATAATTTTTATCCCACCTCTTACCTAATATAAATCAATATCTAAGCGCGTTTTCACGCCTGATGGTTTGGTAGACTCAGTTCAATTGGGGACCAAAGTTGCAACATTTGTTGCATTTCCAGTTGCTGCGTTTTCTGTCACAAACCAAACAAACCCTTAGAGCAACCTGTTCCCCTCCTGGCCTGTGGGGGCGCTGCACCAACAACCACTGAAGAAAACAAGAAAACCTCTGAAGACGCTGAGCGCAACTTCCTTCACCAAATAGAAACAATGGAGGCGTCAGATTTTAGTGTTTGGAGGTTTTCTCATTTTCTTCTGCTAGCGCTAGGCTAGCATGTTTGTTTGGTTTTATTTACCCAGAATGCCTTGCGCTATAATCCACTTCCTGCTTTTGGTCGGTTTAGCGTTCACATATGGATTCAAATTGAATCAGAGTTCACTTCAACCAAACCCACACCGATGTTTGTAGGCGGACCAGAGTTAGCTTAGCATTCACACTTCACCAACTGAACCGGACTTTCTCATCAGGTTTATAAAGTCCTGGAGTTGGATTAAAGCGGAATAAACAGGACTGGTGGGAATGCAGCCAAAAATGCAGTAAACTGCCCCATCTGGAGAGCGGTGTGTCATCAGCGTGGCTTCGTAGTATCCTGGTGACACAATCCAATGGTGGGAAGTAATAATAACCTTTATTTAACCAAATTAAAAAAACTTAAGATCTAAAATCTTTTTTTCTAGATGAACCTGGCAAGAATAGCAGCGCAGTTTAAAGATATCAACATTTACATTCAATCAGAAAAATAAGTTTAGTTTTAAAACCATCAGAGCATAAAATACTAAAATAAAGAATATAATAATCAAAATCAATGGCAGTTAAAACTCTCGTCCTCACCGTCTTTCAGCAACACTTTCAGTTCTCCAAGAGTCACTTTCTAACCCTGACCCTCAGTTTAAACTCTTTCTGAACGTAGGCAGCAGCACATGTAACTGCTCTCTTACCCAGATCTGTCCTAACTCTGGGACCAAAGTTTAAAAAGAAGAGCACCTGAAATTGAGCCTTGCGGAACGCCGTATTCTGCACTGGAAACAAGCTGGATTTGGTGCCGGTAATGCAGGCAGGGCTGCATTAACAAACTCCAAATCACAGCTATAAGTCGCTCTGCATCCAACCCCAGTCCTACATTTGACCCTGTTCCCAGTTACCACAGCGACGCCCCAACCGCTCCATCCACAGTTCATCGATCGGTCAGAGTCGCCATCCCTGCTCCTCGCGGTGCGGCGGCCTCAGGGCCCGCTGGCCGCCTCATGAACAGCTGAGTGATCTGGAGGCTCGATGCTGCTGAGGAGGTGAGGCGGCGTTTGAATCAGCAGCCGAGGCGCAGCAGAAACATGAAGGACAGTTTGGAGAAGGATGGAGGAACACCGCCATCGGGTAAAGTTTCCCACAGAGGCTGAGAAGTTTTCTCCCCTTTATGGCTGGAACAGACTCCCAGTCCCTCCAGTCCTCTGTCCTCCTCCAAATAGAAGATTTATTATTTATTACCAGCACAACAGTGGAGTTCTTTCTTTAAAGCTCTTAAAGAAACCCAAACAACAAAGTCTGGGGCTTGTAGAGGAGAGTCTTCAGAGCACGATATTAAACAAGCCAGGCACATAAATCAAACTATGAAACACAAATGCAAGACAGATTATTCATTCAGGGATAGAGAGGGAGTTCCTCAGTTGCACTTACAGGGGAAATATTCTGCAAAATTCTTTTCTTTATACTTCCATTTGGGTTTCTACTGCTTCTAAAAACAGCCAAACATTTAAAACAGTAAAACGCCCAAATGTTTTTAAGAAATTGTTTTTTTGATGTCTGGAAAATGAGCCATTTCAAAAACCTCCTGATAGATAAGTCACACTGCGTCATTACCTAGCAACCCTAACCTGACCCAACCCGTTACCTAGCAACCCAAGCTGAACTCCAGCACGTTTGGTCAGCTGGTTTTACTGCTGTACAATGGCTGCTGGAAAAGACCAGAGTTTTGCTGTTGACTTACCATCCAGAAACCACTTACTGCATCGTTGTGGGTTGAGCAGGAGGCTCCACTGTCAAGGGAAATTAAATGTCCTCTTAACTCACATCATTCAAGTGTTTTCAACAACTTGTTCTGTACGGTCATGCTGTGGGTAGCAGTCTGTCTTACAGAAGAAGCTTCTGACTGAAGACTGACGCTATCTGTCATGACATGCTAACAGCTCAATATCTGGACAACAGAGTCGATACGAACTGAATGCACTGCTAATCCGCCCCATTTGCTTTTGCCGCTCCTCTTTAAACCTCTGAATGGCTACAAACTTAGAACGGCCACAACTTTCTAGAGATGGTTTGAACTTCTTCCTTCCCATCTCCTCTGGGATTTTGGGTTATTCAGAGGTTATTTGATATGCCAACCAGCTGCTCCTGGTTGGAAAAACATTGTTGGCATGGTTACGCATCTTAACAACTGTCCAAAAGGAAATAAAAATGGGAGCAGAAGTCTTTCCAACAGCACAGCATCAAAAACTGGAGGGAATAATTGTCAGAACGTGAAAAGCTTCAACCAGAAAGAACAAAAGAAGGAAAAACATCATCAAACTCAAACAGTTGATTTCACCCTGAAAGTTTGTAACGTCTGAGAAAACTTTGGCATCCTAAGCTGACCTGAGTCACAGCGGATCGTCATTCCCTGTGAAAACCTCAGGAACGCCTCATCGATCTCTGCTGGAGGTCGTCCGCTCGCATCATCGTCTCATCATTCCAACAGGAACTAATCTGTGGCGATGTTTCTTCAGGAACGGTTTCGTTTGCCTCCCGGTTTCCGTTGAACTTTTCGTTCCAGATTATCGTGTCTCAAGGTGAAATTCAACCTTTCATCCACTGATGTCGATGTGTGTTAATCAGACGGAGGCTGAAGAGTCTTTGTGCTGCCTGCAGAGAGAAGAGATATCAAAGCTGAGGATTCAGAGTTATTGACCTTGAAATGACATTGATTTCCCTTTAGAGATGAAAAGGAGTTTGCTCTGAAACACTGTAAATATTTTCTGCAGAGGGTAATGATGATTGATTTTCCACTTCTATTGGCTCTGGGCGTCGATGCTTTCTTCAGGTTGATGTAGAAACAGGAAAATCATGAAACTGCTGTTTGTGAAGGGCTAGCATGCTAACAGAATGCTAATGTCTGCGGCACAGATGATATTATACCTGCTGAGTTTCTGTTCAGTGTGGATGGATGGATGGATGGTTGGATGATGGATGGAAGGATGGATGGACGATTGGTTGGTTGGATGGATGGATGGATGGATGGATGGATGGACGATTGGTTGGTTGGATGGATGATATATTATTTTGTTTGATTTGTTCCTGCAGTAATTAAAACTTTCAGATTAAAACTTTATTTTCTGGTTTGATTTTGGGTTCGTCTCCAGTTCAAACTGCAGAACTAATTCTCTGAAATGTTTTTCATGCCAGACGTGAAATCAGGAGAAGCTGGATGCAAATTAATTAAAGAAGTTTTGTGAAGTGCATGCGGCGTCCCAGACCAAACAAAAATCAACTTGTGGGTTTAATTGCTGCAGCCG
>NW_006800356.1:29644-41587 GCF_000485575.1 Poecilia formosa
GATGGATGGATGGATGGATGGATGGATGGATGGACAGACAGATGGATGGATGGATGGATGGATGGACAGACAGATGGATGGATGGATGGACGGACGATTCGTTGGTTGGATGGATGGATGGATGGATGGACAGACGGATGGATGGATGGATGGAAAGATGGATGGATGGACAGACAGATGGATGGATGGAAGGATGGATGGATGGATGGATGGATGGATGGATGGTTGGATGGACAGATGGACGGATGGATGGATGGTTGGATGGATGCATGGACAGACGGATGGATGGATGGTTGGATGGTTGGATGGACGGACGATTTGTTGGTTGGATGGATGATATATTATTTTGTTTGATTTGTTCCTGCAGTAATTTTCTGTCAGATTAAAACTTTATTTTCTGGTTTGATTTTGGGTTCGTCTCCAGTTCAAACTGCAGAACTAATTCTCTGAAATGTTTTTCATGCCAGACGTGAAATCAGGAGAAGCTGGATGCAAATTAATTAATGAAGTTTTGTGAAGCGCATGCGGCGTCCCAGACCCAAACAAAAATCAACTTGTGGGTTTAATTGCTGCAGCCGGAGCGACTTCCCGGCCGGCCCGGTTCTGTGCTGCGAATCACAAACCGAACTTAATGGTGTCTGTCGGACTCTTGTAATGGAGTCGATGCAGTCGGGGGACGCAAAGCGCTTCCGGTAAAAACCAGGATGATTGCCTTTGTTCCTCAAGAGTTCTCATCAGGGGCGCGCAGAAAAAAGCCGTTCGCTGAAGAAAAACGGCTAATGAGGGATTAAATGTTAGCAAAACAGCATCAGCAGATCTGGTTTCTGCCGGAAATATTCACAGAGGAGCGGCTTTTAAACATGGCTGACTGAAGACGAAGGCATTTACATGGAGAGCAGAACTTGTTCTCTGAGTTGGAAAGCGTTTTGTGTTGCGTTCCCGGTGGACAGAAGAAGAAGAAAACGAGGAGGAAGATGATTGACGCGACTCCCTGCTGATGTCTGGGTTGGGCTCGTCATTAAAACCCCATTACATTCCTGTTAATGTACATTTAATGATGCCGGATCGTCCTTCACATGCAGCTCACTGAAAACAAAAACAGATTGATGCGCCAGCCGTACGGAGGCCTCTACCTGCCAAAATCAACACAAAATATTTAACTGGATAAATTATCACTGGCATTTATATTAAATATAAATATTTCAAATCAGTTTAGCTTCAGAAAAGATGTCAAAGACAGATTAATATAATTTTTTAAAAATGGTTTTCTACAGTGTCTGACAGCTATTAGGAAACACAATATAGAAGATTATTACATAAATAAATAGAATAAAAAACAGAGCTAACTTGAAAATAAAGGAAACAATAGAATGGAAATGAAAAGAAAAGCAGACATAAAGAGATCTGGGTGTCAAAAAAAGAACTTTGGCTAACGGATGCAAACATGCAGAAAACAGGCGGATGATTAAAACACAAAACAAATCCAACAGAAAGACGCTGCAAACGATTAAAACAAGTGCAAATGAAAAATGCCCCAACCACTAAAAACATGCTGCTAATAAGAAAACCAACTTGAAATATGAAATGCTGCAAACTAGCGACACAAAATGGAAGTCCTCCAGACCACAAGGGGGAGTCTGGAGTAGGTAATATTCTCTATGAAAATAGCCTAATGTTCAGTAAATATTACTTGCATTTCACCTTCTCTTGTTTGGATCTAATTGCTTTTTCAGCTAATATTTGTTATTGTAAATCTAATAAGAATAGAAACGGATGTTTTGTAATTAACATAAGGATGTAAATAAGGCGAAGAGCTTCAGTCTACACTAATGAATAAATATATTTAGGACTATTTTGAATTTCATTGATTACAGTTGGAATGTAGATTAAAATATTATTGTTACTATTATTGTTGTTATTATTGTTATTGTGTGTCTGTGTGTTTTAGTTGGAATAATCTAAACTAATAACACTGTAAAACACTAAATGTTTGAAACAGATGAAGTATAACCAACCTTTTATTCTTTTCTTCCTCCATCTTGCTTCTAGATATCATGACATCCCATTTTTACCAAGACTCTGGTCCCAGACCAATGTTTTCATATCACTGATTTGTTGGTCGACTCCCCCTGGTGGCCTGGAGGACTGCCGTTTTGGGGCGTAAGTTTAAATCATTTTGTACTGTAAATACAAAACGTTTTACTGCATTTTTCCTCCTTTCTCCTATTTCCTGTTGCAACATTTCGTTTAAATTTGTTTTATTGTTTTTATGTTTTTCTTCTGTTTTCTGCTATTGTAGCACGTTTTGCTAGCAGTGTTTTTTCTGTCACATTAGTTTTGTTTTTGTATTTGCATCATTCATGTGTTTGCTGCATGTTTACACCTGTAGTGTGTACCTGTTCTCACACCCAGACATCTTTGTCTGTCTGTCTTTAATTTTTATAGCAATAATTCCTTTATTTTACATTTAGAATCATTGCTATATTCTGTTATTTTATTTGTTTTTATGTTAGCCAACAGTCAGATGGAAGCAGAATACATTTTGCTTTACAGTAGCTCCATTTATTGGACTTTCATTTTCAGTCCAGTTCATTTTAAATATGATTTAAATAAAATGATTACCAGCAGGTTTTATCTGACGTTAAGCTTCCTGTCTGGGAGTGTGTGGAAAGCTGCTCTCTAGGATGTCTGCTGCTCCTCAACTCTTTTCCGGTTTTGTAATTTCGGAAGAAAATTAGCTCCATGATGAGTTTGACCTCCCGCTGCTGATATCTCAACCTGTGAAGGTTTGGGGAGTGGCAGCGATAATCTGAAAATGGACAAAACCGTCTGAGAGAAAATCTGTTTTCCCCGCGGCGGGAGGAAAACAGGAAGCAGACGGAGGGAGAACCTGCTGGTGTTCATCCACAGATGACTGGAACGGCTTAAACCAAAACATACTGGTGTGTTGGAATGGCCTAGTCAAATCCAGACCTAAAACCAACCAAGAAATTGAGGCAAGAGTTGAAAGTTTCAGTTTGTAGATGTTCGAGGCTGCAGGTAAAATCTGTTCTGGCTCAAGAAGGCTGAATAAAAATGCACGCCACACTTTTCAGATTCCTGTTTGTGCAAATGGCTGAGATGAAACATTTTCATCCCACTTTCACATCATGCATTACGTGCTGAAGGCCTGCAGCACAGCGGCTTGCAGCACAGCGGCTTTCACTGAGGTTAAAGGTGAAACGTTTTGCAGGTTGGTTCACGTCTGAGAGGGAAAAAACTCAGAGATCAATAATCAAAATTTCTCAAAAATCTGATGAGAAGTTGAGCTTAAAATTACAGAAAAGCTCAATTTTTGCCATGTTATTGAAGTTTATGTCGGTTAACTTATTCTATCCCGTCTAATTAAAAACACTTTAAATCAAAAGTGGATTTTTCTCATTTTCCAGTTAGAAATTTGTTGACACTTTAATAAAATCTGGATTTAATTTAAAGGCTTTTCTCCAGGGTTATGCAAATAAACGTAGAGGGTGTTGTGATTTAATGAAATGAATGCACCTGCTCTGAGCCGCTGTGTGGACAACGAGCTGCTGCACATAAAGATGTAATTTAATAAGTGAGTCAACATATTGCAGAGTTTATTATGATGCTTCCAAATTACAGAAAAAATATTTACAGAATAAAGAAGCAAAAAAAGTCCGAATATTTTATTTTTAAGAGAACATGTCTGACCCTAAAACAAGATTTATGTAAAAACAGAAAATGATAATCTGTTGAAACGTCAGGATGTTCAGAGGAGCCGATCACATTTGTGTTGAATTCCTCCATAAACTGTTTCCGGGTCCGGTTTCAGGTCCTGCAGTGGATCTGAACCACGTTTCACTGTGAGCGGCGGCCCGCAGCACCATGAGCCGTTACCTCATGGTGCAGAAAGATCTGCTTAGTAAATCCTGAAGTCCTGAGGTCCGTCTAATGATGGAGGAGAGGCAGGATAAAACCAGAAACGGTTTAAACGTTTCATGAAATCTATAAAAGTCATGATACTGAGTGGCACCAGAACCTCATGCTGGTTCTGCTGGGTTCAAGTGGAGCAGATTATGGATCTGTTCATGACCGGCAGACAGAAATGATTCAACAGCTTAAGCCATCACATTCTCTGTTGTTTTGCTATTTTCTGCTTATTCTGTGATGTCTATAACAGTTTTAAACTATGCAGTAAAGGGGATGTACGGAAGGAAATTAGGACCACTAAAAAAAAGAAACAAATAAGAATTCCAACTTTTATTGTAGAATTCTGAGATTAAAGTCAGAATTTTGGAAATAAGCCAGAAATCGGAGATTAAATTCAGAGTTTTTGTTGTATGGAAAGCCATGTGTGCCACAAATTGCCACTTTTATGAAGTGTCTGGTTAGAAAGTCATGCAAAAAAAATGGTGCTTTGTGGCTTAAGACACCGTAAAATACAAAGAAAATCCTGTAAAAAAGCAGCTTTTCATGCCGAGGTAGGAGTACCTTCTGAACGATGAAAATGAAGGCGTTTATTCTGGTCATTGAACGTTGCTTTAAACATCGTCGCATATAAAAAGCAATGTTCAGTCACTGAAATGCTGACATTTTTGCGATTTCTTCCGTCATAAAAAACAGCATTTTGATGTGTTTTTGGCGATTTTGGTGTTTTTTGCGTTACTTTCTAAACCAGTGGTCCCCAAAGTGGGTTCTGGAGGCCCGGCATCCTGCATGTTCTAGTTCTCTCCCCAGTGGCCGTAACAACCTTTTTAGCATGTCAGTGTTCCTCTTAGGGCTCTAATGAGCCATCATTTGATCCAGGTGCGTTAAACCAGGGAGAGACTAAAACTTGCAGGATGCCGGGCCTCCAGGACCCGCTTTGGGGACCCCTGTTCTAAACAGACACGTAGTAAAAAGTGCCAATTTGTGGCACACCTAGCTTTCCATATATTCTCAACATAACTGTTTATCCCTGCACCAACCTACACAACAATATCATTTTTACACACAATCATCGTTGTAAGCAATATTTTGCACCAAACTTTTAATCATCTCTTACAGTTTTTGTGCGAATTGGACTTTTCTCGGTCATAAATCCTTGCTCCAGCATGGCGTATCTTGTCCTGCGGCTCGGTTCTGCAGAGTTTCTTTGGCTGTGTGGGTTTGTTGTGAAGTTCAGGTGAAGTTCAGGTAGACAGCTGAGGACAGGATGAACCTTGAGGGCCGACAGAAGCAGCTGGGGGAAAATGACTCGGCAGCAAAGTGCGCCGACTCTCCACAAAATCTGACTGCATAATCAGGGAACAGCAGGTTGGGACAAAGTCAGCCCAGTCCAAGTTCCTCTGGGTCAGCGAGGGAGTTCTGGAAAGTTTCCTGACAGACGGACACGGAGCGTGACTCAGTGGTAACCGTGGTAACCCTGCCAGCTGCTGAGACGGGCAGGCTTTAAAAACGAAGAACAAAATCTGCTTCAGAGGGAAAATTTCTCCAAGACATTTGGACGTATGGATGCTTGATCAGTTTTTAACAACACAGAGGGCAAAATAAAGAGCCACAAAGAAAATGCTTTTCATATGTTTAAGTAAAATATAATAAAAATGCAATTTCTTCTGAAGAATGAATTAATGATTTCTCAAAACTGGATATTTTGCTAAAATGCCAAAAGTTTTCTTCAGTTAAATGAAGAAAAAACTGCAATAATTATCTCTGTACAGAGTAATGAGACTTTGGGTTGACCTTTGACCCTGTTTAATTCTCGAACATCATGTCAAATCTCCGCGTTAATCCAACTCCAGTCCGTTTGTTTGGAAAGTCCAGTTCGTTTGGGGAGGTGTGAACACAAAATCCAACTCTGAGGCGAACTCCGCTCAAAAGCGAAACGTCTCTGTTTGTCCTTTTTTATACAAGTTCAGTTTTTTCAAAAGTTCATACATTTACAGTTTTATGTAGTTGAACTGAGGGCTCAACTTTGGTTGCTAGGTAACGGGTTGAGCTAAGGTGGGGTTGCTAGGCAACGGCGGAATGTGACTCAACAATCGGAAAAATTTTGAACTTCCTGAAATTTCCAAACATTAAAAGAACTGAAATTATTCCCAGAAAACACTTTGTGTTTTTTGTTCTTTTTTTAAGAGGCATTTGAGGCACAAATGGAAGAGCAAAAGCATATATCATATATAATTTTAAAGGGTTTTTTCGCCATTTCTCCAGGTGTTTCTAACCTGTACTCAACCTCTGTTAAACTTTTATTTCTTCATTAAGTCTTAATCACTGGCAATAGTCTCGTCTTCTGTCAGGCGACTTTATTCTGGCTCTGTTTCATTTTAAATTGTGAAATTTGTCCAAATGAAAACCTTCCAACTCTGAATGAATCTGTCGGTTTTCCTGTCGGCCTGAAATCAGGCGTTTCTGCTGCTTCCCTGATATGTTTCAGTCGTTCCCCCGGTTAACCCCGTCTCCTCAGACCGTCTGAGGTTTTCATCTCTCCTCCTCTTCCTCTCTGTCTGATCGCCGGCTCCAGTCTGAGGTGCAGCGCTGCCAGAGGAGCAGATTAATGGAGCAGCTTCCTCCTTGGCAGCGATAAAACACACCCATCGCGCCCCCGGCTCTCCTCTGACGCCGTATCCAAATGGATCTGTCGCACTTCTGGAGATTAGATTAAATTTGGTGGTAATGTGAAGCCATTTTGTGAAGAGAGATAAACTACCATCTGCTCTTCTATACACTTTTTCACTCACATCCTGAGCCGTTATCAACATCCATATGATTGTTGTCTGGATGTGTCTCAGATTATCAGAACCGGTTCTTGTTTTTCAGCTTCGGTTCGCCAGCGTCCATCTGGGTTTGATCCTCCTGCAGGGCCGAGCGTCGGGCAGCGCCGGCTGCCAGCAGATCGCCGGTGGGCGGCGTGGAAAACGCCTCACGCTGTTTGTTTGCCTCAGATGGATTCGCCTGTTTTTGGCGGAAAAAAACGCATGCAGAGAAGAACAGTCAACAGGTTCGTCCTCCTCCCAAACATGAAAATTTGTAAGAAAAATGTTTTAGATTAATCTCTGTAATTTTCTAGAAGAAACTGGGAATTTTCTGAGCTCAAAAAGTAAAAAAATTGCAGGAAAAATCTTGAATATTTTGAGATTAATTTCACATATTTTCTAGAAAAAAACACTTTCTGTGCTTTTAAAGTAAAAAAATTTTGACTTTGGAATTTTTTTGTTTCAAGTCACATATTTTCAAGATTTTTTCTGAAACATGTCAGTATTTCTGAAATTTTTCTTGAAAAGTTTTTAGTTTTTGAGATCATAAAGTTTTTTCTAGATAATTTCTGAGATGAATTGGAAAAAAATTTTCCACGCAAATTTACAACTTTTTGAGCTCAGAGAATTTCTTTGTCTTGAACATTAGAGAGAAGAATCTCAAACTTTGAGTTTTCTGGTAGAAACGCACGCCTCCTGTTTTCTGTGTATAATAAGCCATTGTTCTCACTGGTTTGTTAAACTGGAAGATTTCCAGTTCCTCACGCAGCGCGACGGTTTCAGGACGCCTGAAAGCCTCGCAGCTTCGTTCATTGATCTCCACAAAGCCTTTGATTCAGCAGATTTTGTAATTATGCACACTAATTAGTGCTCCCACTAACTGCAGTGTGTACTTGTTGATGGCTTCACATCAAGTCTGTTTTGTGGTTTCAGAGAGACGCTCCCAGTAAAATGCAGATGGCTCATATTCACCAGCTCAGATTTGTTGCAGTCTTTAAATGAAACTGGATCTGAGCGTGTGGCAACAATGAGTTTAACAAAAACAACTTTCTGGTTAAATTCAGCACTAAAAAACAGATTCCAAAGCCTTAACCAAAGTTTACCAGACAGACGGGTAATTAAGGCTTTAGAATTTATGGAAAAAATAATTTAGTGGAAGCTAAGTGGCTAATTCTTTTCAAAGTTAGCTAAATTTAATATTAGCTGTTAGCAGATTAGCTAACAACTCACCACTCACTGTTGGCGTTCTGAATTATTTATATTGGAGCAGAGGCGACGTCACACTGTGTGCCACAGAAAGCAGTTATGTCAGAACAAACACGGGTTTGTCATTTTAAACAGCTTTTAGCATCTTAAATTAGCTATTAGCATGATTAGCTTGGCGAGGCTCACCGGTAGCAGCCTGGATGTTTTCCTTATAGAGGACCTTTTGTGTTACAATGAGGCTTTATTTTAGGATTTGACACTTTAAGATTCCTTGTGTGTTTTGTTGTGTATTTATCACGTATGTATCTGAGCTGAACGCTGTTTCTAATCACCTCTCAGTTCATCAGCTTTCTGTCGGATCCTCCTGGTTTTTCCACCAGCAGGTTTTCTTCTTGTCCTCTCATGATTCATAATTTTAGATTTTATTCCTATTTTTAGTATAATCTTCCATTTTCACTCTTTTAAATGAGAAAAACCAAAAGAATTTTGCTGCCTTTCAGAAAGAGTCGCCTGTTTTATTCCTCTTGCTTTAAAATTACAGATCAGAGACTTTTACCAAACAACCCGACGTTTTTTTTATTTAAAAAGTGTCAGCTTTAGGTGTCTCCTTCAGATTTAATTGTTGGACCGATGCCTGCAGACTCGGGCTCTGAAAGTGAAGCGGCGGATGGGACGTTAGGCGAGACAAAGATTGTTGTAAGCAGGAGGTGATTAAAGCTGGAGTGCTTCACGGGCCGGCAGCCAGCAGGATGGAGAGCCCAGGAAATTACATTTCTGAACAGAAGGACTTCTGGCAATTACAGTCAGAACAGGAGCTTGGGGATCCACAAAAATCTTCACTCTAAAATGTTTTTAAAAATCCAAAGTGATGCTTGACATGCATGATCTGCAAAGAATGGAAAACAATTTGATTGTTTAAATAATCCCAGATCTGTTCATTCATTTCAAAATAAAGCACAATTTGCCATCAATTAAATAGATTTAATCAACAAATAAAGGAGGGGTACATTTCTGTCAACTCAGAAATGTTGACATTTTTGTCAGAATATTTTTAGGAGTTTGAAAAGTTTAACATTTTCAACTTGGAACAGAAATTTAAAATTTAAAAACTCAGAAATTTTCAAGAATTTTCTAGAAAATTTCTGAGAGTTTTGGCAGGAATTTATCAAATGTATGTGTTAAAAGTCGACTGCTGCACAGAAATCAGCTTTTATTTAAATGATTAAACTTGAATAAATATATGAAACACTTTGATCCACATCAATAAAAAGTTAAACTTGATGCTTTTCTTTTAATTCGGCAAACACAAAAAATCATGTTTTAATTTTTGGATCTATAGTGAATAACATCCCCTTCGTACACAAACAGACAACTTTTATTGGGTTGATTTTAGGTTTTTAAATGTACTTTTGACTCAACAGTTTTGCCCAAAAAGTTTGGACACCCCTGCTGTACAAAGACTCCAACCTACTGACCAGAAATATAGAGCTGATAAATATTACTGACACTTTGATGCCATTCTGATGTGGAGGTTTAACACAATTAATCCATGAAAGTGTTTAAAATGAGGCATTTCTATATTTACATTTATTTATTTGTTGTTGTGATTCATTCATAGTTTAAAGTGAACATGTCACATGTTGATATAAGCTAAAGTTTTGAATGAAAAAGAGCATTTGGAAGAGAAATGTAATTTAGAATAAGGAGAACTGGCTGTTTTGCCCCATTTTAAATCTTTAAAATCACAATAAAGATCA
Organism: Poecilia formosa; assembly: GCF_000485575.1. Lineage (NCBI taxonomy): Eukaryota > Metazoa > Chordata > Actinopteri > Cyprinodontiformes > Poeciliidae > Poecilia > Poecilia formosa. Next base: position 39,342 of record NW_006800356.1, read on the forward strand.
ACATCTGCTTTGAAAAGTCAAATTGAGGAAGTTCTTTATGGAAACAAGCCGTATTATATTCCTGCTTTGAAGATGACGGATGTAAATGAGTTCCTCTCGGGGAGCGCGGCGGGAGGAAACCTCCTGCTTTCTCTCAAGTTTTGTTGGTTGAGTTGCAGCCGCTGTAATTAAAAATCTGCGCTGGAGGGGAAGCTGGGATTGATAGGAGCAAACAAAGTTACTGGTACAGGCGATCAGATTCATTAGGCGTGTTTGCAGCTCAACGCGGGGCGATACATCCTTCCAAACATTAGATGGGTTGATTCACAGTCCAGCTTGCTGAGGGCTTTTCTCAGTATGTGGCAACAGATGAATATTTATCAGTTTATTGCTGCAGGGCTTTAAACTCCCAACTGTTCACTGCAGATAAAGTTTAATACTATGATCAAAAACATGTAATCATGTTGCATAAAGCAGTTTATTGCCTCATTGATCCAATGAAAGTTCGATAAAAATGATGGCAAATTAACTAAGAGGAGCTTAAATGAAATTCTTTCTAACGTTTCTTCACTCAGAAAGACTTACAGCAGCATTTCAGTCATGTGGCAGTCTAAACTTTGACTAGGCCATGGCAACGCTATGCTTCTTTTAATTTTAACGGGTTATGACCCTGTGAAAGAATGACCACGCCCCCTAAAGTGAGCCAAGCCAAAATACAAAGGGGGCGTGGCCAGATCTGGTGATGAGTGGAGGAAGGTTAGTTGGGCGTAATCAGCTCAAGAGAAGCACTGTCGCCAATTTAGCAACTAGCAACAAGGGTTGCCAGATCTGACTGACAGTTTCCAGCCCAAAAACAAAGTAAAAACTGCCCAAATCTCCTTTACAGTCATGATGTTGCCCTGAAATTTCAGTTTTACAATTCTACTGCACAGTGAGGCTTGATTAGCCCATGACTAATCATTGATGATGTCACAATCGACAGATTCTAGAGGTTTAAAAATAACCTGAGTTATAAGATAAGTGCAGTATCACAGCATTTTATTAAAAGTTTTTTTTTCTTTTCTGTCACACAGTGACAACTCTTTTGAAAGACTTTTCCTCTGAAGCATTTTTAAAATGTGAAAAGCAGCCAATATTTTAACAACTCACCCAAATCTGTTTATTTTCCAGCCGTATTGGGTGAAAACCCAATACGGCTAAAATAATCCATTGATTATTTTAAAATGCAGCTAAAACACCAGCAGCCTTTTAATTTAATTTTATATGTTCAATGTGCTTTTCCTTCCTGTTTTTATCAGTGAAATAAAATTTTAATTATTTTATATTTTCGACATATCAGGCATACCGTAGAAAAATCTAGTTGCTCCCTTTGCTTTACTTAAAGGAGATCTGGAGAGGATTGTAATGACTTTCGAGACAGGCCTAGTCAAAGTCCTTCATTTCCTTTAAACCTCAGAGTTATCTCCACATATTCATGAATTATTTTTTAAGGTAATTGATTTTATCTCGACGTATCAGAGGGAAGGGGGTTATATTTAATGTATTTTCTATGAAGGATAAAAAGTAAAACTTCTCTCAGAATTGTAAAATATGTGAAGCAGAATTGAAATTGTTGGATTTTCAGCAGTTCTGAGCAACAACGTGACGTTTGGCTTTGGTGTGGTGGGTTTATATTGGCCTGCTGGCTGGAGCTGCTCTCTCTCCGTCCGCGCAGTGAGAATGGCTTCCTGACATCTTAATTGCCTGAATATGAGCCTTTCTGATCTAATGCGGTCTTATCGGCTTCCTCTGCTCTCTGGAAGCCGCAGGGCCTGAAACGCTGATTGTCTCCATGACAGATATGATCAGCATTAATGCTATCATTAATCACAGCCTTAGTAATGGAATGCTAATGCTTCCAAACGCACACACATATTTATGCTAGTAGGTGAGTCCTGTGGCGGTTCTGCACTGCGGCCCAGTTGGTTCTGGTTCTGTATGTGAGGCAGAACCGGGTCTGACTGAAGCCAGATTGTTGGAGCGGAAACAGTTTTCCACGAAGTCTGGACGGAAAACCAGAGGAATGTTTAGGAGACGAGAAAAATCAAAAACTTGTTGGAGGTGAAAACATCAACATGTGAATCCGAACCTCCAGGGATTATTTCAGATTATAATTATTAAACATCCAGGGATTATTTCAGATTATAATTATTAAACATCCAGGGATTATTTCAGATTATAATTATTAAACATCCAGGGATTATTTCAGATTATAATTATTAAACATC
>NW_006800356.1:42090-44397 GCF_000485575.1 Poecilia formosa
CCTGAACCTGTTCTATTCCTGAACCTGTTCTATTCCTGAACCTGTTCTTTTCCTGAACTGGTTCTTTTCCTGAACCGGTTCTTTTCCTGAAATTGCTCCTCTGGTTTGAGTCAATCAGGTTTCGCTTCCTGCTGCGCTGGCCGTTAGCAGCTCGTTAATAAAAACTAATTAATCTGATGGAAAAGCTCATTATGGCGGAAGCGATTCCAGACTGGCTGGACTGGGAACAGTGGGACGCCCTGGTGGTTTTATATGGTTCATACTGGGTTCATGGAGCGGGTCAGAGCGGCGCTGATGATGGTACCAGTGCAACCAGATCAGTGGGAGGACTGGGAAAGGTTATCCATCCCAGTAACAAACATGCTGCTGATTTATGGCTTTTTAATTTTTAATTTAAAATGTTTGAGCGGCTTCCTCTGCAGACTTTGAGTCTCGTTTGATCGCAAGACTAATTAATTATTTTATTAGTTATTCTGTCAATTAATCGGATAAAAAAGATTAGCATATTCTGCAGTTTTCATTTAGCCACTTTTTTATAAATTATTACAAATTAAAAGATGCAAACAATTTTTAAATCAGAACATAAAACTTTTACTGCTTAAATGCAGCATTCCTTGAGTGAAAACTTATTTCCAACATCAACATGTGAAAAACTCACCTCTGCTTCACATCAATTCAGCAAAAGTTGCTTAAAAGATTTTTTTCAGGATGTTAACCAAGTTAAGCTAAAACTAAAGATATTTTTTATACAGTTACAGCTTTGTGTTGTTATTTCAGAAAGTTGCCTTTTTTTACTTCGTATACTCCTGTTAACGATTATACATTTACTAAATCACTTGATTAATCACAATTAATCGTTCCAGCTCTCCCAGACTGACTGCTCTGCTGCCTGACGCTCCAGTCTGGTTCTGATTCCTGCTGGTCTTTGTTATGTAAAACGAAGTTTCTTCTTTTCTCTCCCACAGAGCGATTCCAGCCGTCTACCTGGGAGCCGAAGTTTGTTTCTTCTGAAGTCTGTCTGGGTGTATAACGTCGGCCTTCGGGTGTGGGACCCTCAGGAATTCGGCTGTGATGTCTAAACTCCGGCTTTTCGTCTCCCTCAGGAATATTCAGTTTATTCTGCTGATCCTCGCAGACAGATCGTTGGTAATCAGCTCGTAAGAAACTTCTCCTCCTCGACGTTTCTCCAGAGGAAACATGAGCCGTCTCAATGTGACCTACTTGTTTCTGAAGGTGGAAACGTTGCGACAAATAAACATGAAAAATCCATGAAAACAAGGAAAAAGAGAAAACAGAGACGGCCAGAGGAGAAAATCTGAAACGAGATTTTAATTGTTTTTTCTTTTATGAATGGAGATAATTTAGGGACAAACAACTGCATGATTTCCAAGAAAAACAATATCAGTAGCTTGGTTTGTTTCTAATCCATAGCAGTTAAATTAATTGGATTAATTAATTAATCACTGATTAATTATTGAAATAAATGTCAACTGTTTTAGCAGTTAATTGTTAATTTTAGTAGAGAGACTCGAAAATATGCTATTTCCTGAAAAGCAGCACAACCAGTGCAATGTTTCAGAGTAAAAAAGGATTATTTGATCCAAAAAAACTCAGAAATCTTAAAAAAAAGGAAATTTCTGAGTTTGAATTGTTGAAAATTTGCTAGAAAAATATCTGAAATTTTTAGATTTCAGATTTTTTTAAAGAATAGAACAGAATTGTCTGAAAGTTAAAAGTTTGCTATAAAAAACTGCTTTTTTTTCTAGCAAAAAAAAAATTGCTAGAAAAAAAAAATCAGTTTTGAAACTGAAAATTTCCAAAAATAAAAAAAATCAACTTTTCAACTCGGGAAAATTTCAAGCGTTTTCTTGTCTTATTTGTCTACAGCCTTCATACGCAACAGTAAATATGAAAAAACTTCCCAAAAATGTTTAAAGTTTGATGAAAAAACTTAAAACATTTTCTACCAAGGCGTGTTTTAGCTTCACTTCCTCTCAGCTCAGATTCTGTATAATTCTCAATTATTAATTTGTTTATTGAAAGAGTTACAGACACACCGAGTTGATGTTTGTCAAACAGGAAGAGATTCTGTTTATTCAGCTGAAAGAAAGCATCTTATTTAGGCCACAAAATGCAGTAACATTGTTTAGAAAACTGAATTAAATTAAATTAAACATCCGATCTGCTGGTAACTTCTCTCACATGCAGAAATAAACGTCTTCGGGTCTTTTACGTCTTCGGGTCGGTAACGTCTTCGGGTCGATAACATCTTCGGGTCGATAACATCTTCGGGTCGGTTACGTCTTC
>NW_006800356.1:46410-50706 GCF_000485575.1 Poecilia formosa
GTCATAAACATGTCATAACACCTGTCATAAACATGTCATAACACCTGCCATAAACATGTCATAACACCTGTCATAAACATGAATAAGCCTTCATGAATATTTATGACTGTTGTCATAAAGCGTCATTCGGTAAATCATGACACTTTTAATACAAAATTGACATTGAAAATGTCGTCATCACAACTTGACATTACCGAAGACAACAATGTCGTTGTCATGACAACTTAAGCTAAGCACGAAATTATAACTTGTCATGAATGTCATAACAGGTGAATTTTAAAATGTTATCCTTATAAAACAGCAATAACAAGTCACTTGTTGTTACACAAACCTTTTGCTGTCATGAGACCGTTATAAATGTGACATTATCCTCCTCTGTTAAAGTGCAGCACAGTAAACCAGTGATGAAGATGTCATTGAGTGTCATTACTCTATCGCTTTAATGACAGTCATTTTAATGCCATTTTAATGTGTGTGTGTGTGTGTGTATATATATTTGTTATTGTCATAACAAAGACATTTTGAATAATGTCAACTTTGTATTAAAAGTGTCATAATTTACCGAATGACGCTTTATGACAACAGTCATAAATATTCATGAAGGCTTATTCATGTTTATGACAGGTGTTATGACATGTTTATGACAGGTGTTATGCCAGTCTTATTCACCCCCTTCAAATAAAGTGTAACCCAAGATAAATACATTATTAGCATTAATAATTAGTAAGCTGAATTATTAGTTAGTAATAATTAGTAAGCTGAACTAAATATTTAGCTTTGAGCTTTAGCTAAATATTTTGCTTCAAAATAAATATTTGACCTGATAACTAATTATTTATTTTCGGTGTAAATATTTCGCTTGTTAGCTAAACATTTAGTTTACTAAATATTTAGTTTAGCTAAATATTTAGTTTCTTAACTAAATATTTAGTTTGAAGCTTAATATTTAATCAGATAACTAAATATTCAGCTTGGTAACTAAATAGAGTTTGGAGTTAAATACTTAGCTATTTAGCTTCCTAAATGCATATTTTGATTCAAACTAAATATTTAGTTTGAAACTGAATAGTTAGTTGGTTAACTAAATCTTTCTAAATATCTAGCTCTAAGGTTTAAGCTAACTAAATATTTAGTTTCAAACTGTGACATTTAAAAAGTGAATAACAGACTAACCCAAATTATCTCTGTTATTTTTACTCTTTATAACTAAAAACTGTCGTTCAGAAATCTCCTCTGAATTGATTCCACATTCAGCTTTAGCTGAGCAGATGTCGAGGCAGCAATAACTTCCTGTTTGGACTAATGATGCGTGTTGAGATAAATAGATAGAGGCCTGGAAATGATGACAAAGAGTTGCAGCTCAACTCTTGTCTCCGGCAGCCGAGCATATGTTCAGCCGCACTTCAGATGCAATATTGACTCAGTTGGAGTTTAGGGAATTAGAGGCTGCCTCCCAGCACTCAGCTGGAAAATGACTCGCTGATGTTTCATAATGAAACCTCGGAAGCACGTAGGGACAGGAGAAGTGATTGATTCGCTCGCTGATAGCTCACATCATATCCTTATTTTTTCTGTTTCACTCAACATAATCACGATGTTAGCGACGGCGGCTGCCAGCGCGTTCTCTGCTAACGTATGACAGCAGAGCTACACATGTAGCCGCTTCAGCTGCAGAGGATTCACACCTCGACACAATAGCTTTTAATGAAATGAGCCGGGAGCGGCAGCAGGCATGTACAGCATGTATGGAGACGTAAATCTATTAGTTCAGATGAAATCCCTTTTCATTCCTGCCTGCCAGTGGGATGCATTCGTTGAATCCAGTGAGCAGATATTGATTCTGGGGTTATTTTCTCCTTACGACGCCTGATTGTTCCAGGAATGAAAAATATTTGCGGCGCAGTGAAATCCAGAGAGACAAAGATAATAAATTCTTTGTGTGGCAACAACAGATTTTATTTGTAAAGGTGAACCTGAGCTGCTTTTAAACCGCTCTGTGTTTCTTCCTCAAGGACGTTGTGTTGCAGGGAAGTTCTGGTGGTTCTGGAAAGAGTTCAGGTGAAGTTGATGAGAACTCGGTCTGCACTCCACTCAGTTTGTGAAACAATATTGTTTTACAGCTGAGAGGAGAAATCAGATGGTTTCAACTCTCCAATGTTCAGTCGTGGATTTGAGTTTTTGTGGTCGATCTTTAAGGAGAGCATTAAGGTCAGACACTGATGTTGGATGAGAAGACCAGCTAATCTCTAATTCATCCCAATTTCACTGTTACACGAGTTTATAGACATGTTGTAGCATGACATAATGCTCAGTATCCCGCCCCCATATTCCCGCTCGCCAATGATGACTAGCATTAGCATTAGCTGTCAAGTGGTCAACATAATGCTCTAAATCTTAAATGTACGCATAATATATAAGAGAAAAAGTTTGCTACTAATTGTCAACACTACGACAACTAGATACCAAGGTCAGGAAATTTTTTAAGAAAAAACCCCGACTGTGTTAGCTTAACTAATAGCAGCGGTAGCTAATCTATCACAGCAATCACTGATTAATAATCGCAAAATAAACATCAAATCTAAGAACATAAAACAGCTGCGGACTGAATGTTGTGTGAGAAATGTTTGAGTGTTTTTTTATTGTTGAATCCTGATACACTAGTGGAGCTGTTGTCAGTCAGTTGCTATGACAACGAGTCTGCATATGGCGTAGCCTACACATAGAGCGACAAAAAGGAAGAATGAGTTGTTCAACGCCTCTGCTGTGGCGCACTGCACTGAATCAGTAATACTTTCATCTCCAGGTTTCATTTTGGTTTTGGATTGTTCTACAGCGCTGTGCGACTTGAAACGGGTTTATAACCAGGGGTGGGCTATCCAGGCCTGGAGGGCCAGGATTTCTGACCCCTGCCATGGACCTCGCTTTGCTCACTGAAGCTTCGTGTACCAACTACAAACTCTGCTGTTGTTTGACATTGTCCAAAATGTCTTGGTTTCCTTTCACTAGAACTAAACTGAAAAAACTAAACTAAAAAAACTAAACTAAATAATAAAAAAAGAAAAAACGCCTCACACCGTAATCATCCCTCCACCAAACTTTCTGCTACACATGACACAGTCAGGCAGATGCTGTTGTCCTGGAAACATGATTATGTTTGTCTTCTGTTTTTCTGAGTGCTCTGCTAATCTGCCTCCTTTGCTTTTGCCACTCCTCTTTAGTCTCTGTGCTCTTGGTGCTGCTCTGCCTCCTTTTCAGCTCCTCTAGGGTTTCTTTCAGCTTTTCAGATGCTAATCAGCTGCTCCCAGTTTCAAAAACAACCAATGCGTTGCCATGGATACACATCCTAACAACTGCATAGATGAAAATACCAATCGGATTAATTTTCTATATCCAATTAATTGATTACTAAAATAATTGATAGCTTCAGTCCTGGTCTAATCAAGCTGTGCCTCAACTAAAAATATAAACAAAAGCTGCTAATTTCTTGCATGTCAGATCTAGAAGTGATTCTGCAGGTCTAGTTAGAGAAGCTGAATCCTGTTTAAGATAAAATATAAGTAAAGGTTTCCAATGCAGCACCTTAAAAATAGTCAAACAACTTGATGTGGCTGGTGCTTCGGAACAAAATGTTCCCAAACTGCTTTCAACTTCAGCGCTTCACCCAGAGCAGATAACCTCATATGAGAGCTTCTGCTTCCTGCTCACTTATCATCAGCGCATTACGGCAGGAAGTGCACTCACACCATCTCCATATCTCACATCAGAGCCGCCGCTCAGCAGGCGGCCACCCGCAGACTGATGGGTGCTTCGGCGCTGCCGAAGAGCTCAGGAAGGAGCGAAGCCGATAGGTGGAGAGGCTCTGAGTGCCGGCAGGAAATGGACGCTAGAACGCTGATTTCTGCTGGGAAGCTTCAGAGAGGCTGCAGCAGCGGCACTGAGTGCTGCTCCGACAAAAACACCGCAGGGAGCCGCGAGGTTTCTGAGCGACAAGATTCAGGCAGATGCTTGGTTTTAAAAATTAATCTATTTATTGTCTAAATATGTGTCAGATGAAAGGGACATGGTGTTTTTTTAGGGTCCAAGACCAACGTTCAGGTCATTCTGGACTCAAACTTCCTTCAGTACAAACAGCTGTGTAAGAAGAAGCTGTGCTAACGTGGAATTTAAGCTAAGACAGAAGCTATGCTAACGTGGAAATTAAGCTAAAACAGAAGCTATGCTAACGTGGAAATTAAGCTAAAACAGAAGCTATGCTAACGTGGAAATTAAGCTAAAACAGAAGCTATGCTAACGTGG
>NW_006800356.1:53223-54299 GCF_000485575.1 Poecilia formosa
TGGTTCCTAACTTGTTCCAAACTGGTTCCATACTGGTTCCATACTGGTTCCAAACTGGTTCCAAACTGGTTCCTAACTGGTTCCAAACTGGTTCCATACTGGTTCCTAACTGGTTCCATACTGGTTCCATACTGGTTCCTAACTTGTTCCAAACTGGTTCCTAAGTGGTTCCATACTGGTTCCATACTGGTTCCTAACTGGTTCCATACTGTTTCCTAACTGGTTCCATACTGGTTCCTAACTGGTTCCATACTGGTTCCATACTGGTTCCAAACTGGTTCCATATTTGTTATAAACTGGTTCCATACTGGTTCCTAACTGGTTCCATACTGGTTCCATACTGGTTCAAAACTGGTTCCATATTTGTTCCAAACTGGTTCCATACTGGTTCCTAACTGGTTCCAAACTGGTTCCATACTGGTTCCTAACTGTTTCCATACTGGTTCCAAACTGGTTCCTAACTGGTTCCATACTGGTTCTAAACTGGTTCCATACTGGTTCCATACTGGTTCCAAACTGGTTCCATACTGGTTCCAAACTGGTTCCAGAATTAAACCAGAAAAGGTTCTGAACTCGTTTCCTCCAGAGTTATGCTGCGGTCAGATGAGCCAAGCGGGCCAGGGGTGAAGCTCGGTGGTGGAAGCATCATGCTGTTTCAGGAAAGCAGCTGAGACTCAGTCGGCTGCTCCAACACAAACACATCCAAACTGGTTCCAAACTGGTTCCAAACTGGTTCCATACTGGTTCCTAACTGGTTCCAAACTGGTTCCATACTGGTTCCTAACTGGTTCCATACTGGTTCCATACTGGTTCCTAACTGGTTCCAAACTGGTTCCATACTGGTTCCTAACTGGTTCCATACTGTTTCCATACTGGTTCCTAACTGGTTCCATACTGGTTCCATACTGGTTCCTAACTGGTTCCATACTGGTTCCATACTGGTTCCTAACTGGTTCCAAACTGGTTCCATACTGGTTCCTAACTGGTTCCAAACTGTTTCCATACTGGTTCCTAACTGGTTCCATACTGGTTCCATACTGGTTCCTAACTGGTTCCATACTGGTTCCATACTGGTT
>NW_006800356.1:54309-57390 GCF_000485575.1 Poecilia formosa
AATAAAAATTCCAAAATGAGAGAGATTTATGCTAAAATGGAATTTATGCTAAAGCTAAAACGTAGTCTATGCTTAGCTAAAGCTAAAACAGTACTTTTACTGTTTTGTAATTAAGTGGAATTAATTAAAAAACAGAATTTATGCTAAAACTGAGATTTATGTTAAGTTGTAAATTTATGCAAAAACTGAAATGTATGCTAAAATGAAAGCTGTGCTAAAAGGGAATTGAAACGAAGACAAAAATTAAGAGTTGAAACTGACATTTACGTTAAAAGGGAGTCATGATTAAACAGATGCTGCTAGAATGAAATTTGTGCTGAAATGAAAGTTTATGTTCAAACAGAAACCACACTACTTCTCCATTTATCATAACTTGTTGAGCTGTTAAAGTGTATAAATGTAGCATAAACACAGTAACGGCTCATCATCTCCAGGTTGTGTCAGAATGAAGGTTTGGTATATAAATAGAGGAGCTTCACTCTGCAGCAGCCGTCTGTCGGTGGGTGTAAATGTTCTGTGTCAGCCGTAATCTGGGCCATCTCGCGTTTCCTGTGGGATGAGCTTCTCTCTGCTGAACTCGTCTTTTGTCCTGGGAGAATCCGAGGCGCAGTCGCGCCCTGCAGGAGGCCGTTAGCGTCTGAAAAACTCATCTCTGTCCAGACGCAATCAACACAACTATCCTGTTTCTGCTCCTGCTGCCTTTAGTCCCGGTGGGAAGTCATATCACAGATTCTCCACCAAAATTAAACCTCAGATCGTTCTTTCTCTCGCCGTGAAATGATGATCTTTATTTTTTAATGATAAATTAGTTTTACCTGCACGGCTTGCTTGGTGGCACTTCTCTAAATTTCTCTGTGTCAGAAATTTAAACCAAACCAAACTCCTGACTGGCTCCTGATTTCCTCCTGACTCTGATTTTCCTTTGATTTTTCAACGTTTTCATGAATTTCTAATCAGAAAAAAACTCGATGGTTACAGATAGAAAACAACCAACATGGATGAATCCTGCAAACTACAACAATAACCAGCAGATTTATCTCCTCTTTTCTTAACATTTTTTCTCTTAATTGCTTCCAGTAAGTGTAAACTGACACGTTCCAATATCGGCGCTGTGGAAATTTAAACTACCAGCAAAAAACTTTACAGTGTAAACAATAATAATGAATCAGTGGTTAATCACATTTTCACTCCAAGTCTTTTGAAGTTCATCTTCACCAACTTTTCACATCTAGAAACTTTTTTTTCTACTTTGCAATATGAAATTAAAAAGTTTAATTTGTTATTCATCTGAACAGATCAGCAGATTTTATTGTGCTGCTTAAAATCCTCATAAAATACAATCATTAATGGTGTTTTAAGTAACAAAAAGTGGAAAATTTCAAGTGCTGTGAATATTTTTTCAAGGAACAAATAAAGAATAAATTAGAAAATAAATTAGAGACAAGCTGCGCTACTGATGGTAATTGCTAATGAAAGTTGTTAAAAAAGATGATTTGATTAAACAGGAAACTCCTCATTTCTTGATGTTTTTGGTGATTCCTCATTCACACAGGAAGTGATGTCACTACCAGTCAGAAAGCCTCATTATTTCACGCTACTATCCAGTAATTTTACATTTTATAAACTTTTACAAGCAGGTTAAGCAGCTCACAACAGTCTGAATAAGAACAGGGACATGAAATTATTATTCTGACGCATACTATTTAAATACATTATTTAAATATTCATCTTCTAAACGTCAGTATGACTGGAGCTGGCCGACCTCGTTAAATTTAACTCGGAACCAAAAATAAAATAAAATAAAGAGCTTTGATTCTGAAGAAGATCACAGCCACCAGCTAATTAACGTTACATGTCACAATTGACCCATAAACATATTTAATAAGTAAGAATAGTTAAATCTGAGTCTTTGTGCACTTAGAGGTAAACAGGAAGGCGCTAAAGCTACGTAGCATCCACACTTCCTTCCCAACCTCCAGCTTTTTCTGCCAAGAAACTTTTAATAGGAATAAAAATGTTAAAACTGAAAGTGGAGGAAAATTTAAAATGAAAGCGTCGCTGATGCAGGTCCTCTGTGGAGCGTCTTGTCATGAAACGTTCCCCTAAAGCGTGGCAGTCCGTCGCCTCGTGTTTCCTCCCTCCTGGTATCGGGACGCTGCTCCGGCAGCAGCTGATGACACTCAATCAACCGGCAGTCAGAAGTTAATGGCAGCCAATTTCTGCTCTCCAAGACTCATTTAAAAGCCTTGAAGAGCAGCAAATTGCATGTAATGAGTGGTATGGCAGTTCCTGGCTCTCTTCAGCTTCCCAGTGATGGATGGTTATTCACCCCTCACAACCAGGATGGATTAAACCGCATCATGTGGAGTCATTTCTCCTCTTTGGCCCAAGTTAGGCTGATTGTTTTAATAACTGCAGAGAGAGAGAGAGAGAGAGAGAGAGAGAGCTGCTCCCAATGAGGCTGTCGGGTTACGAACCCGGAGGTCGTTTTTAATTTGCCTCGTGTCAAAAGTAACAACCTGCCAATATGAACAGTTTTTATGTATTTATCTTTATTTTAATTCATTTATTTAGATTTTATTGTTTGCACCAAAAGTAATCAGAGCTTTCATATTTTTTTATGAAACTTAACCTTTTTTATAGCTTATATTTCATTAGCTTATTTAATTCAGTTGAATTTCTTAATTACTTGAATTGTTTCTTTTAATTTTTAAAATAAAACAGGTCTTTCTTCTAAATGAGACAACCAGCATAAACAACGTATGAAATGCTGATTTATTTCTGGTTCATTCTCCAGATGACTCTTCGTTTGAGCCAAACCACAAAGTGGTTCCAGAATTAAACCAGAAAAGGTTCTCAACTCGTTTCTTCCAGAGTTATGCTGCGGTCAGATGGGCCAAGCGGGCCAGGGGTGAAGCTCGGTGGTGGGACCATCATGCTGTTTCAGGTAAGCAGATGAGACTCAGTCAGCTGCTCCAACACAAACACATCCAAACTGGTTCCAAACGGGTTCCATACTGGTTCCAAACTGGTTCCATACTGGTTCCAAACTGGTTCCTAACTTGTTCCAAACTGGTTCCA
>NW_006800356.1:58843-109114 GCF_000485575.1 Poecilia formosa
AACTGGTTCCATACTGGTTCCAAACTGGTTCCATACTGGTTCCATACTGGTTCCTAACTGGTTCCAAACTGGTTCCATACTGGTTCCTAACTGGTTCCATACTGGTTCCAAACTGGTTCCATACTGGTTCCTAACTGGTTCCATACTGGTTCCTAACTGGTTCCAAACTGGTTCCATACTGGTTCCTAACTGGTTCCATACTGGTTCCAAACTGGTTCCAAACTGGTTCCATACTGGTTCCAAACTGGTTCCTAACTGGTTCCAAACTGGTTCCTAACTGGTTCCAAACTGGTTCCTAACTGGTTCCTAACTGGTTCCGTAGTGGTTCCAAACTGGTTCCTAACTGGTTCCAAACTGGTTCCATACTGGTTCCAAACTGGTTCCTGACTGGTTCCATACTGGTTCCATACTGGTTCGAAACTGGTTCCAAACTGGTTTCAAACTGGTTCCAAACTGGTTCCTAACTGGTTCCATACTGGTTCCAAACTGCTTCCAAATTGGTTCCTAACTGGTTCCACACTGGTTCCATACTGGTTCCAAACTGGTTCCATACTGGTTCCTAACTGGTTCCAAACTGGTTCCTAACTGGTTCCATACTGGTTCCAAATTGGTTCCTAACTGGTTCCACACTGGTTCCATACTGGTTCCACACTGGTTCCATACTGGTTCCAAACTGGTTCCTAACTGGTTCCAAACTGGATAAAACAGGCCAGCAGTTGGATTAAACTCAATTTAACATTTTATTCTTAAAATAATTTCTGTTGGGTCTGGTTCAAAACTGGTGATTTTCTGTAACCCTGGAGCCTCGGACCAGGGGAGAAACCTCTGACTGCAGCTGTTTGTGTTGTGGGCTCTTCATGTCTTGTAACCTCTTCATCTTCAGACATAAAGCTGTGATTTTTCTGCCGCTGAAGAGTCTCGACCTCGTCACGTGCTCTGATATTTCTGAGTTCGCCGCTGCTTTGTTATTGTGTCTGCAGAGGCCAAACCGAGTGAGAATATGTTGGGGCGCAGCTCCCACACGCAGAGCTTCAGTGGGATATCGCAGCCGTGACCTTTCAGTTTCCTCACTGTTGACAAAAAAAAGCAGCGGTGCTAAAGTCTCTGCGATGACGAAAGGACTGTGAAACGCTTTCAGAAAATCCATGTGGGTAAAAAAAGGACAAAAAATCAAAAAGGACCCCTGACAAAGTAGGAATAAAGCAAAGTGCTTTCTTACAAGCCTCACATGAAGCCTCAGCAGCTTTTACTGGGCTCTGGTTTTGGAAATAGTTTGATGATTCATTTTTAGTCACAGCTAACAGACAAACACAGACAGGAGCAGGAGTTAAAGCCAGGAGGCGAAAAAAATCTTATTACCAAATCAATACACAGTCAACCAGAAATGTTTCACAGTAATTGGTTTGTTTTAAGCCACAAAAGCAACGGCTGCTGCTAATGTATCACCTAGATTCTCCTGTAAACAGGAAAATAATGATAAAAGTCTCCCTGCAAGAGAACGAATTAGGTAAACAAACTGTTACCAAACCTGGAAGTTATAAAAGCAGGAATTACTGAGATGTTCAACATTAGAGGCATCTGAGATTAAAACTGCTAATTTTAAGGTTTTAATTGTCTGTCTTAAAGTTCATAACGGATGTCTTGATGCTCAATTCAGATCTTTTTGTTTGCTTGTTTGTTCTGCTGCTAAATAAATGCGACTGCAATCAGATTTCTGTGTGAACAGTTTCTGACCCGCATGCACAGAGGAAGAACGTTGACGTCACACAGCAGCCCTCAGTTCACAAAGTGAATAATGGGCGTCACCGTTTATCGATTTTAAAGCAACAGGAACGTCCAAAATGTCGGCTCTGCTTCAGCTGTACGTCCAGCTTCACCGCGTCTGGCTTCTTCTGGTGCAGAATCACGACGATAAGGTCAGACAAACTGACAGTTCAGACTGCAGATACTTGGAAAACAATCAGATGTTTATGAGTTGGTACCAAAAGTGGCACAAATCAGATTGTTTGGATCAGAAGTGACTGCAGTGAAAAAGTCAAAAATGGATTTGGGTCTCATTCGCCTGCTGAGGCGACAGTCATTGAAGTGAGAATAATTCAGCGCCAGAAGAAGCCAGATGAGGTAAAACAATGGCTGACATTAGTTTAATTTATAGTCTGAATGATCAGGCAAAAACATCTGAGCATCAAGACCAGCTGCCTGAACAGTCAAGAAGAGTCTGACCACCGCAGTGAAACGTTAATCTGACAGTCATCAGCATATGGATGAAATAAAATCCTGTGTTTCTGTAAAATTGGCAAAAGATTCAGGGAAGCCGATGACGAAGCCCTGTGGTTCGCCGCAGGTCAGCAATCTCACAGAGGGACGGCTGCATCTTCTACTTTTATGATAGCTATGTTGTCGTCTTCCTTTCTTTGTGTTTATTGGCTGTATTTTTGTATTTATTGACAAAGTTAGTGTAATTGAGTCATTTTAATCGTGTTGTATGACGTCATGTGATATCGTCTAATTGTTTTTAGCTGCAGAAATTGAGCCTGGTCCAGAGACAACAGATGAAAACGAGCCTTACAGAAACATCAGCAGTTTACATCGTCCCCTCCAAATAAATGAAATGTAACTTTAAATCATCTGCTGGAGATTTAATGTATATTTATACATGAATTTATACAGAATTGGTCATTTGAATACCACAGTAAAGATGGAGAATGATTTGTTTTATACCTGCTCAGGTCAGACTTCGGTTCCTTGTTTTACTAAATAAATTTATGCAGCGACACAGCAGGCTGCAGTTAAAGTTTCTGTATCCACAATTTAAACCATATTTTACACTTTAGGTGTTTCTTTAATAAATGTTTACATTTTCTGAGGGCATCTGCAGCATAGCTGGCATATTTTCTACCATGTGCATCAAAATATTCTCTACATTTTTCCATCTGCTGCAAATATAAAACATGAATCCATTTTCTACATTCTAGTTTGTTTCATATCTCAGTTTTATATCAGTTCTGCTGATTGGAGGGATTTCCTTTGGGACGAACGGGACTCTGGGTTAAAGTTGGGAGTAAAACCTGAAGTTTCCAGTAAATCGCCTCTTCATTAAAGGTCAAAACAAAAAAAGATGCAGCTCACATTTATCTGCTCCAAAAGCTTCCTTTGACTCGTGGTGCAGTTATGGAGCTTTACAGAGGAGCTGCAGAGGATGTAAAGGACGGCAGGATAAAAGAGCAGCAGAGCAGAATAATCAGCTAAAAACTGAGTTTCTGTGGTTCAGCCTCTGTTTGCTGCAGCACCAGAATTAATGTGACTGAAATAATTATAATTATCCGTGATTCACCCTCCATTCACGCCTCATGGAGGTTATCCTCATGATTTTGTTGTTTATTTTAGAGGATGTTTTAAACTCACAATGTTCTGTTTATTGCATCTTATAAACAAACAAGAAGGCCTGGAAATGTGAAGCTAATCTCCATCCTGCAGTGATTATCAATCTGACAGCACAAACTGAGCCGGATCACATGAGAATCACCTCATGTGAAATATGACCAGACCCCCATCTGTGAAACTTGTTTCAGTCTGCAGGACTTTCCATCTGTTTTTGCTTCTTCAGAAATATTTGCATGAAATGTTGCCATGTTTGTGCTCGTGTGTAAATGTGACTTTTTGTCATATTGACTCTAACTTGATATGAAGTAACACTGAGGTGTAGCTGAGGTGTTAGCTCACTGCTAACGGAAACATTAGAAACAGTTGTTGGATGTGTTAGCTCACTGCTAACTGAAACATTAGAGGTCATTTCCTCATGATTATTGGACTTTGACTAATAGATCTATTAACTTTTAAATTTAATCTTTGTTTATGATTTTGATCAGTTCCTTATCATTGACTAATATTTGGTTTTACTTCATCCCATGTTTTTGGTGTTTAGTTAATGTTTTCATCTTTTTGTGTATTTCCTTAGCTTTGATGTTTGTTCATTTCCTGTCAGCCATCTTGGTTTATAACTCTGTAGATTTATTATTAAGTGCTTCTCTGTTGTGTTTCCGTTCTTGTCGATTTTAAGTTTCTTATTTCCTCCTAGATCTTCATAGTTGAGTTTCTCTTAGTTAGTTTTAGTTGTTTGGCTGTGTTGTGTCTGCCCCCTGGTGTCAGCATCCATTAGTTTCCCTCGTCTGATGCTAATTCCCTCCAGCTGTTTCCCATTTCCTTGATTATTCAATCTGCATATATTTCCTTCTGCTTCCATGTTTGGTGTCGGATTCCCGCTCATGTCACCCGTTCTTCTCCCTGGAGAAATCTTGCTGTAGGAGTTTTGTTGAACTCTTTATTAAATTGGTTATCATGAGATTCCACTTTCCTGTCTGCGGTTTGGTCCGATCCCTGGGCCATACATGACATCTGCACCAAATTAAGTCCCAGTTGGATTATTCCTTCTGGTGCTTCGTTTTATTTTCTCTGTGAATCTCAGCAGCATCTTCAGATGCAAAGTTTGACAATCAGGTTTTGTGTGAATATAAAGAAGTAGTAGACGACAGAAAGGCAGAAAAATAGTTTTACGTGTTATTTCAAATCCAGTTTTTACAGTAAATAAGTCAGTTTATAAAACTGATGATGCAAATTCAGTGTCTGAGATAAATTTTTGGTTGAAAGGGAATTAAGTCCGTTTCATGTAACAAATGTTAAAAAACAAATGCAAAACTGAAACTCTTCAGTTTTTCTTTTGGTTACTGTAATATAACTGTACAGTGCTAACACTGCTAGCAATGCTAACTAGGCTACAAAGCATTAGCAACCTCAAACCTCCAGTCGGTCGTGGCAGATGGTACTGAGCCCGGTTCTGGTTCTGAGCCCGGTTCTGGTTCTGCTGGAGGTTTCTTCATGTGCATGCTCAGCCTCGTACCTGTTGTGCTACGTTCAGGAGTGAAGGCTGTAAGTGACTGGTGCGATCTGCTAGATCTTAGAAAGAAGCTTTTTAAACTAATTACCGTAATTCACTGAGTTTAATCGACTGATTGATAACTGTGATCAACTGGCATGTATGTGTGATTGAATTTATTTTTTTGTAACGTGTCTTAAGACAACATTTTTTAAGAAACTGAATTGAACTGAACCTTTATTTTTGTCTTTTAAAGCTAGACTTTGATGTAAAATTGACTTTTTGAGCTTCACTTCATGTTGGAATGTTATTCTCATCAGAAACAAACCTGGAGTGTTGCTTTGATTCGTGTTTTAGAAATCCTGTAATCTCCATGGAAACCATTCAGCTGTGCAAAACGCCTGGGTGGACCTAGCCCCGCCTTCAAGGCGCAGCTCCTCCCCCTCTGAGCTCCTTCAGACTAGCCAGCAGCAATTAGCAAACACCTGGTGGAACTGCTGAGCTCTTTTCAGAAAGAGAGGAATTTTTAAAGAAACAGAGGCCCAATTTCAAGGCACTGAATTATAAAATAAAATTTCTTTTACGTCATATTTGATACATCTGGCATTTTTTAAACAGAAGTTAATAAAGTTACATGATTGTGGTATAAGATGTGTGTGGAAAGCTCCTAACTCTGCCCCTTAACGCCGCTCTGTTCACCCGTCAGCAGCGTGTTTGGTTGAGTAGCGACGGTAAGGAACGTCGTATTGTTTGTAAATGTCGACGTTTTCAGTGCAGCTGAGACGCATCGGCTGCTCCGGTTCTCCAGAATAAAACATTCAGTTTTCCAACTCTTCTGAATTTCATATCGACAATCTTTGATCTGGACTCGCCTGATTCTGTGAAACCTGCCAAGTGGCTACAGAAGCACTGGAGGGACAAAAGGTTTTAAATTCAAACACTAAGTTTAAGGATTAACTCTAATCTGTACCTGGGATTTAGATGCAATCAGTAAATCTGCCTCAGAAGATTACAAAATAAACCGACTTACATTTTTAATGGTGGATATAAATATTTATGGACAAAAAGGAGCCATTTTTTCCAATTTTAGGGTTTGCAACTCTTCGTGTACTCATTAAGTTTTATAAGACAGTAAAAAAAGGAGGCAGATGATCTAAAAGCAAAATGTGGCATTTCTTAGGAGCCTGAATTCATGAAAAGGCAAAAGGCTTTTTTCAGTTTTTTCTGCAGTGTAATAATGAAAGTTTCCCTAAGTCCATGAAAGTCCTTTTACTTTGTCATGACATTGTGAAGTTGGCGTGCATCATGACTCAGCGCATACATTCTTTTATTTCTTTTATACTTCCTCCGCCCATCTACCTTGAAAAAAGTCCTGCTTTTCATCTCCACCTTATTTTCTCGTCCTGCCGTCTCGTTCTTTCTCCGGTGTGAAGTGGCCTTTTTTCAAACATCCAGCTCAATGCAGTCTCCATATTTATTCTCAGGTCAGTAAAAATCTGCACCACCTTGGAAAAAGCTGCTTTTATTGAAAAGCCTCGTCTAGAAAAGAGGGAGCCTCTCCAAACTAACATCACGAAACAAAACATTGCATTAGGCCTTTTCATCCGCCGCAGGCTAATAAGCATCTGCAGCAACGAGAAGCAGTTTGGTCATCTGCAGATGCTTTCTGGTGCTTAGAGTCTATCGCTCTTATTGTTCTGCTCCACTCCAGATGTGTTTCTTTCGCAGCTGCAACACAGAACCACAAATAGCCATGGATCTGTTCACCATTACGGGCCTCAAAACCAATTTTCATTCAAATTGCAGAGACGCAATCACTCTGACATTTTTTGAGATGTGTGAAATTTCAGTGAGCTGCAGGCATGGCTGGGTAATGAGCCAGACAGTTCTCATTTTATCAAATATGGACATTTTACTAAAACCCACTGATTTTTTTTCTAATTCAAAGATGAATTTGCAACACCGGACGGATGGTGAAGACATTTTCAGAATCAGGATTTACTTTGTTTTATGGACCAAAAGAATCCTGGATGGTAATAAAGTTAACAGCACGTTTGGCTTATTTTGGATATTTTGGGTCAATTTGACATGAATATTTTAAAATCAGTGGGTTTCCTGTTTATTACTGAAGTGCCAAGGCAGAATTACATTGGAAACTAGAGATCAGGATGACCTCTGACCTCTGACCTCAGAGCCACATGAAGCCGGTTCCACAGTGGTTCTTCTATCAGCTGCAGAACATTTCAGGACCAGAGGACTAAAGTCTCCGACCAGAGAAACTCATCCAGGATTTAGTGGCTTTGATTCCTGCAGCAGGTCAGACTGACAGACCAACGACCCAGAACCCTGCTGGTCCAGAACCCTGCTGGTCCAGAACCCTGCTGCTGGTCCAGAACCCTGCTGGTCCAGAACCCTGCTGGTCCAGAACGCTGCTGCTGGAGTTCTGACTAGAACCAGGAGGACAGAAACACCACCCGGTTCTACGCCGCCTGGTTCTGCAGTCGTTCACTGAGACAATGAAAAGCTGTTGGTAGTTTATAAACCACTGAACAGTTAAAGATCTGCTGCTGTTGTATTAACCTAAAAGAAACTTACAGAAAACTGCAAAACAGCAGAAACACTGAGTTCCTTTAAATCAGGTGTGAAACCTGTTCAGATTCGCTTTTGGTTAATAATAACTGGAACTTTGATTCTGGCAGCTCCATGTTGTCTCCTGTTAGCTGCATCATGTAGTTTTCCTGCTTTAGGCTTGAATAGTTTCAAAACCTGGTAAATTTGAATATTTCCATCCCAAGAGGATCCTCTGTGCTTATTCCTTTTTCTAAATGATATTCTTATGAAATCTGAAGACATGGATATGCATTCTGAAACCCTTCTGATGAGCGACAGAGCTTACATATTCATCGCCTGCTCCACAGACTGACACGGGTTTGAGATTTAGACATTTATTGTTCGAGAAGATTTCCATAATCGTAGTGATGAATGTGATGATGCTCTGGGTTCCTCTGGATGGCGGTGCAGTTTTCCCCACGCAGGGAAAGTTATGGATGTGGGACAGTGGAGGTTGCGGACATTAATCTCAGTGTGCGATGCTCGCTGCTTGTTCCTGTGCCAGACGGACCATTTCGCCGGACTTTGCGTCAACTTTGGCCACGTGTCAAGACTTCCCTCCATCTTTAAATTCACTCCTGGAAATGGATTACTCTGCCCTCCTCCACGCCGGGAAGAAGAGCCGGGATTTATGACAGCGGCTCTGTGGGAAAGCAGACATGTTCTCTGCTCTCTCCTCAGGGACGCGGATTTGTAAGAAGACTGAACTGAGCCTCCAAATCCCAGACAGCGAGGTCCGCCGGGGAACAAGAAAACACTCCGCAATCTGCTTCCAGTCAACTGGGAGGATTCCAGATGCTAATAATTAATCACTTCACTTTCTGGAGTCTGTCTGACCTTTACAAACAACTGAAACTGGTCTTTGGAAAAGTGATTAATTATCCCAAAAGGAGATTAGCCGACATCCTTCACTGGATCTAAACCAGGACCAAAGTACAAACAAGGAAGTTCAACACTGTTAAAGTCTCAGATTGTGGATTTATTCTTCCCTTCTGGAGCATTTCATAATATTCCTGATTTCACTGGAGCCTGGACTTTCTGGGTTCATTCCCACCAGCCCTGTTCAGTCGCTTCAATCCAACTCCACTTGCATAGAAAGTTTAATTCGGTTGGAGAGGCGTGAATCTGTAATCGACCAAACTATCGAGCGCTGGTCCGCCACAAACCTCGGTCTGGGTTTGGATGTATGTGAACACCAAGCAGACCAGAGACTGCTCATACAACAGGAAGTGGACTACAGTGTCGGGCATTCTGGGTAAATACAACCAAAACAAACGTGCTAGCCTAGCGCTAGAAGGAGAAATGAGAAATCCTCCAACCGCTAAAATCTGATGCCACTCCATTTTGTTTCCATTTTGTGAAGGAGGAAGTTGCGCTCAGTGTTTTCTTCAGACGTCTTTGTTGTTTCCTTCGGTGGTTGTTGGTGCAGCGCCCCCACAGGCCAGGAGGGGAACAGGTTGGTTTGACTCAGAGCAGAGAGAAAGAGAACCACGTAGCTGGAGATGAAACAAATAATGAAGTTTATCTGGACTATCAGGTGTGAAAACATCGTAAATCTCGTCCTTCCTAGGATTATGGTTTATGAGACACGACTTCCTGTCCAGCATTACAGTGACAGGAAAGAGCATTATGTGGAAACATAGAACCCAGTTAGCATCAGGCTAGCATCAACTAAACACCAGCGCCAGCCTGAGCGTGGTGTCCAGAGTTTCCATCATGAAGGAGGAAATGTGCAGCATGACTGTGAAATGAAGAGCAGCAGCCGGGGTCTGGACACGGGCGAGCGGGTCTGGACATGGCCTTGCCGGGGTCTGGACACGGCCCAGCCGGGGTCTGGACACGGCCCAGCCTGGGTCTGGACACGGCCCAGCCGGGGTCTGGACACGGGCCAGCCGGGGTCTGGACACGGGCCAGCCGGGTCTGGACATGGCCAGCCCTCCTCTGGCTAAAGCGTCTCTTCACGTCCCAGGAGACGCGGCTGATGCAATCCTCCGGTCTGCAGCGTATCGCTGTTTTCGACATGTGTTCCTGAGCGCTGTGGGTCTGTTGGGAGGCATTTGAGGAGGTTCTGTCTGTGTGTTTGATTATTGAGTGACGGGAGGCTCATGAGAGACGCGGCCCGCTCTCGGCTGGCGCCGCAGGGCTTGAGGTCGACGGGATTAGCATTTTAAAACCTCTGATCTGCGGCAGGAGGGAGGCGGTGCAAGAAACGGGATCTTTCTCATCTCTGAACTGTGAACAGGGAGGAGAACTTCACCTGTCTCATCCAACAGAGGAACATCTGCCTCTAACCCCGACCTGAGCAGATCTGAGTGTTTTCAGGAGGATGAAAACGGTTCAGACACGTTTGGGTTCCTCTAATTACACCTTCAGTTTGTGTAAACAGCAGAAAGTGATCTCCATTTCCACCTGACTCAACATTTTCTGAGCTGAAATAAAGGAAAGTAGCCCACATCTGGGTGCCAACAGAGCCTCTTATGACGCTTTGAGTCTCCCTGTCAAAATTAACAGCAATAATTTGGTTTATTTAGCCTGAGACACAAAAGTGGGGACATTTTTCAAAGTCATATTTTCATTTTCTAATCAATCCTTTCTTTAATAATGCAGTGTAAACTAAATATTAAGTTAGCAAACTTAATATTTAGCTTTCAAACTAAATATTTAGCGCCAAACTATTTTAGTCAGAGAAATATTTAAGTTATTTATAAATATTCCCAAACTTAATATGTCATCAGTTTTTAAACTAAATATTTAGCTTAATGCTAACTAAATATTTAGTTCTAATCTGAATATTTAGCTGGTAAACTAAATATTTAGCTTGCTAATTAAATATTCAGTTTGAAACTGTGACATGGTGAAAATATGATGAAATCAACCCAGCAGGTGGAGAACCCTGAGAAAACAAAATTCAAATGTTTTAAAGAGACAGTGCAGCGATTCCAGCCCCGTGTAGGGCTTTGTCTCATGACTAAATGCATAAAGGTGAAGCTAAATGGATAAACAGCTTGTAAACCATCTGAATATCTAAATGCAGTAATTTTTCAACATTTTGTCTGAGATGAAGAAAGAAAAGAAGCGGTTCTCCTCCAGTTACGCTGCAGTGAAATAAAAACTTGTTTGTGAGGCCAGACGCTTTGATTGTCTCAGTGTGAAGCGATTCAAACCTGGCAGATTATTCTCTTTATTCTGCCAAACTAACACCCAGCAGCTCACATCCAGAACCGGCTCGGAGGTGGAGAACGGACCCAGATGAGATCAGATGCAGTAAACGATGGAGGCAGGCTCACAATTTAAAGTTTCACATTCATGTTAGAGCTGCATTTCTCTGAAAACCTAAAATCAAGCAAATAAAGTAGGCCACATTTTTATTATTTGATTTTTTTCTAAATTGATATTTATTTATCTTTTTTTCTTTTACAATGACACTTTCCATCCATCCGTCCATCCGTCCGTCCAGTTTTAGTTTATTTTAAATGTTTGTGCGGAACGCCTGCGTTGCGTCGTTTACCTGAACTGTAGAATCGTTTCTGTCCTCATTTTCTCCAGGTTTTCATTCAGGAACTGAGGCTCCTGGTTGTTGTGTGTTTTACTGATGCAGCTCATGTTTATATTACCGCCGTGTTAAACATTCCCTCCATCTGCTTATGAAGCCGTTCTCATCTCCACACACACTGCGCCACAAATCCCCAGAAATGAGTCGTAATCTGGGAGATCTGCGGCGGATTTAACACTTTCTGTTTGACTCGGTTCATCCAGGATCTGCATTTAAATCCGGTTTCACTCAGAAACCGTCTCCCCTCGTTATCAGATCAGCCATTGTTTCACATCCATCAGTGTTTCAGCTTCAGGTTTAACGTAGACGTCGCTTCTCGTCTCTGCAGAGCATGATGGGAGAAGATGATGGGATCTCCTCTGATCCTGAAGTGCTGTCATGTTGGCTCCTGTCAAGCTTTGTTCTTTCTGCAGTCAGAACAGCAAAAACAAAAAAATCCCTCCAGCTACATGACGTGTTGACGGTCCTGGGCGTCTTTGTTTGGATTCATGGATCAGCTGCTTTAAGCCCTGAACCTACAGACTGACAGTTTCTGCTCTCAAACCGTCACTCAGCCTCTGGAAGTCGATCTCCCTCAAGATCCAAGAGGGAGAAACTGGAGATTTGATTCATCTTCTCCTCAAATAATCACCTTGATGGCTGAATCCTGGACACAGTTGGTTGATTCTGAACCGTTTGTGTCCAGCATAAGTGTGGTCTGCGTGTCATGGATCTTCCTCTGTCATTTTCTTTAAATAAAAAGAGAAACAATTTTCTTTTTTCATTTAACCTGTAAACTGTTCTGAATTTGTGAGCTTCAGAGTTTCAGGCTCTGCTTTCGTCAAAATCAGGTCTAAAATGAAGATTAAAATGTTCACGTTCACATCTCGCCTGATTTATCTCCCACCGACTGTGCAGCAGACAGGTAGCTCCTGTCTTACAGGAGGAACGTCACAAAACCAACTCTTCTTAATTGTGAGAGTGTTTTCACCCCCCACAGTTTGGTAGACTAGGTCTGGTTAGCGACCAAAGTTGTAACATTTGTTACATTTTGAGCTGCTGTGGTCAAACGAACCAAACTAGTTCAAAAACCTGTTCCCCTCCTGGCCTGTGGGGGCGCTTCACCAAGAACCACTGAAGGAAGTGACACGAAAACCTCTGAAAAAAAAAAAATCTGATCTCAACTTCCTTCTTCTTAAACAAAAATGGAGGCGTCAGATTTTGGCGGTTGGAAGATTTATCTTTTGCTTTTGGCTAAAGACCAGGAGCTTCTCCTGCTAGCGCTAGGCTAGCATGTTTTTTTGGCTGTATTTATCCAGAATGCTCTGCGCTGTATTGCACTTCCTGCTTTCAGAGCGGTCTCTGATCCGCTTGGCGTTCACATATCCATCCAAACCGAACCAGAGTTCACTTTTATTATCCATGTTAGAGTTCGATCTCCACAAACGAACCAAAGTTTCTAGACAGATGAACTGGATTAAAGTAAACTAAACAGGGCTGGTGTGAATTATTTTTTACTTTTTTTCTACTTTTATCTGTGTTGTTTTTATTAATATTTATGTGACTTACATGCAGAGCCTCCTTTGCTTTCACACTGCAGAGAAATGTCAGAGTGGTTTCGCTCCTCACGGCGGTGACAGGCTGACATTTGGCTCCTCATCTACGGCTCCTTATCTCGTTTTACAGCAGGTCGGCCCCACTCTGCGATTCTGTCGCCGTTATCAGGTGCCAGTCGGACTGGATGAACACGCGTGAAGAAGGAGAATATGCAGAACCAGCCTCTGCTGAGAAGGGAAGTAAAATATGCACCCATTCAGAAAACTGATCACCCGTCTGGTTAAGGATCAGAAAACCTTCACTGGGAAAATAAAAGCTCTGCTTCATGAATCTCATGAGCTTTTGTTGTTTTATTAGCAGCCAGATGCTATTAAACTTTACTCCACTTGAGGCCAGAACCAGATGTTTGAGTAAATGACCATCAGCTGGTTTCTCTACTGCAGCTCATAACAAATATGAAACCATTTGGTCCCAGCAGTGATGTGATGAGAATAAATTTTAAAAAATTACTTTCATTTCTTTTGTTACAGACATTTAACTGCACTGGATTGGAGTGGCAACCTTTTCTGTGCAGGGTACCATTCGCTGCGTCTCCTAGATTTCTCATTAACGTCTTCTGGCTTTTCTTGATAAACTTTAAGAGTTCAAACTCCAGTTTGTTTACCCAGAAAGCCCGGTTCGTTTGGGGAGGCGTGAATAATCGACTTCTGGTGCGGACCAAAAAAACGAGCTCTGGTCCAAAACAGCTGAAAAAACGTTTTCCTCCCGTCTGAAGCTCCTCTGGACTTCATCTGAGGACGAAACAGTGAAAAGATTAAATCCAACTGAACCAATCGATATTCAATCATCAGTCTCACTTACAGATTCTCATGGAGTTGGGAAAAATAAACTCTTTAATTCAAAATGTGCATCATGTCGTGTTGGTTTAAAACTTGCTTAAACGATAAAAATCCTTCTATCAGACATTTTAACATGAAATGCAACTTTCTGCACATCAACAGTTTTTATGCTGTTAATAATGACAAATATGTTCTAATTTATTAAGTAAATGTTAAACGGAGATCATTCACAGTTTGGTGCCAACATTAAAGTAACCGGGAAGCTGAGGAGTTCAACCTGGGAGAGTCGCAGCAGGAAACGCTCCAAGCTCCGCCCCCTCCTGAGTCACCGCTGTTGCTAAGCAACGGATCAAACACTTTACATCCAATCGGTTGCATGCTGTGTGATGAACAGTTTGAGGATGTTAAAACAGATTGTGTTGCATCTGTTTCTTCTTTTTGTGGAATATAAACATATTTTGAGCGTTTCTGCCGCGACGCCATCTTGGATATTTTCTAGAGAAAATCCGGAGCGTGAACAGTTAGCCATGATATCGAGTTTCCTGGACGATAAATTCTCCCAGAAGTTATTGAGATAAATGATAATATTGTTGATTTGAAATCATTTTCATGTGATATAACAGTAATGGAATAAAAATGCACAAAAATGTTCTCTTTAAATTCCAATGAACATTTAACACTGGATATTTTAAATATTCAAAATAAATAAAACAACAAACAAAATGAACTCAGATTTGAACTCTGTGACTCTGTGAAGTTCTGGTGATGCTTTCAAAAGTTTAAATCGACCAATCAGACGCCAGCCTCATGCAGACAGTGAGTCCGTCAGCGGGACGTTTCTGTCACACCACAGGTTAATCATCCCACAAAGAAATGAAATGTTGAGTGAATCTACAGCAAAGAGATTCGTCTCTGCTGCTTGACCTCTGACCTGACAGGAAAACTGTGTGCAGGTGTTTCTGTTTCCTCTGAAGCAGCAGGAGCAGCTGCAGCAGCATTTAGCACAGCTGAGAGAATAAACTCAACGTTTCTCGAGCTGTCAGTCAAAACGCCTCTTTCCTGACTCATCAGACGTTATTCAGCTGAATTTGCTTCGATGAGAGCTGGCAGAAACGGCAGAACATCCTCGTTGGTTGTTTTTCCTTGTGAAGACGTGCGAACCTTTGATCAATGTAAGAAATTACAGAAGCAACTCGCTGCTGATCTACTCTTTGGGAGCGTAGAGGGAGTCGGATGATTAATTAGTCCGGGCTGCCTAATTACCCACGCTGCTCTGCAGACTCGCTGGTGCATGACTCGTCCTGTTTGGTGTTTTTACGCCGTCGATATCGAAATGCAGGAAACAGTGTAGCATTAACTACTCATTAAAGGCACTTTAATGACAACAAATTGGAGGCTAAAGAAATGTCAGATTAGCGTACTGCAGGCGGCTGCGAGCTTCCAGCTCTGCAGAACGTTTTCACGGCTTTCACACACGCAGACCTGAAGTTTTCAGGTATTTAAAAGTCAACCAATCATTACTAAGGACGTACACACTGTCGTCCACTTTCACATTTCACTTATTAACTTATATACATTTACTACTTAGGACATTATTTATGAAAGCTCAGACTTCAGATCAACCTTTCCTTACTGACTAAAACGTTAAAGCGCCTAAAGGAAACGGTCCAACACGCAGCTTACTTAGTTACACGTCAACACGGATCAGAAATGAGTTCTGGCTGGTCCAGAATGAGGCAGAGATGCTCTCTGAGTGGCAAATGGACTCATTCATACTCAGATCGGTTGGAAACTGCAGACAAAGTCCAACTGCAGGACGACTCAGAGACCCACTGAGCGGAGGTACCATCAGAACTGAGCAGTGACGTAGAGGAACCTGGACGTCAGTCCAACAAACCAAAACCACGATTTAAAATCTAACAGTAAATAACGCAGAATGTATGTTCCTAAAATAAAGATGGCTTTCTGGATCTTTCTCAGAACCTTTCTAGAACTTATCAGCAGTTTTTGGAAATGAAGGTTCTTGGAAAGGATCAGTAAAGTATTCCTCTAGTTCTGTTAAAACCCCGGTCAGTAACCTAATGGACCCTGAAAAGAAAGATCCACAAATCACCGGATAAGTTCAAAGACCGTACTGTAGTAACTTTTTGGAACAAAAGTACTTTTTACTTTCACTAGAGTAAAGCGATGTTGAGGTAGTTTTACGTTGATGCAGTTTTTGGGACTCCGCCCCTCTGGGCCGATCTGATGTCGTTTCCCACACAACTGGTGTCGCCTGCAGTGATCAGCAGCTGCTGTGCATAAAATAAACGAGGTTTAAGACGGAAGAGGAGGAATTTAAAATGAGAAGAAATGAGCTGTGTTGAAAGTATTCGCCCACGTTGAGAGGATGTTCGTCCTAATGAGTTTGTTTTGCATCTGGTGTGGAGCGGGTCATCCTGCCCTGCCCACCAGGAGCAGCAGAACAAAGTTCAGACCCGTTCACCGGCGGCCCGGTTCTGTGTGGGAGGAGGAACCGGCCAGCTGGGAGGAAAGTTTCAGATCCTCCACGCAGACGCATGAAAACCAAATCACTTCTATCGATAAACTTTATTCTGCAACAAGTGAAAGGGAACTGCATAAACGTCTTCAGTCCATCAGTTTTACAGTTTAGAGACGAGAAAAGGCAAATATAGAAACTGAATCAGAACCAGGAAATATGAATTATTGTCAAATTTGTCAAATTTTCTACTTAACTTTATATTTTGGCCCTTCAGATGATGTAGATTTTAAATACTAAATAATTGATCATTTGACCAGTCAGTCAGTACTTGAGTAGCTTTTCTACCAAACACTTTTTACCTTTACTTGGCTAAATGTTTGGCACTCTGCCCTCCTCTCCTTGCTGGCAATAACCCGAATTCATGGCAACAACAAAAAAACAAACTGGCAAATGCTCATTTAGTCCAATTCAATTAAGTGTTCAGGAAATCCAATTACAGTTTGTCAGCACTAATCTGGTGGCTGGCATTCTTCATAGTGTTGTTTGCCAGCGAATTATCGCTCCTTTCCAAGCTTTGACTCCCATTAAACCCTTGTTGATGCTGCACATTCAAGAGGCCACAGGCGCTAATTCAATTAGACAAATCCAACCTCTGGAGCGCGCCGCGCCGCGCTGGAGGCTGGGGCCGGCCGCCGGATGGAGAGGTTCTGGTGACTCCTTTCACCTCCTCAGCTGTCATTCCTGCAGAAACATGAAAGCATAATTAATGTTTTCTGGGGTCTGAATCCACTAATAGATACAAGGGCGCAGCGAAGAGCTGCGCGGCTGAAGCATCAGAGGAGAGCGGCGGCTGAACGCGAGCTTTAAGAGGTTACTGGGATTAATGACAAACATGTTTACTGCTGCTGTTACAGTACAGAGAATTACTAGCAATATAGTTCACAATGAAACAGTCACAGACCAAGAAGTAGATTAATAACAAACATTTTAAGGTAAATAAGATTTAATAAAGCTCATAGGAGAAATATGAACCAGTTTAAAAACTGTTCAAATTGGAGCTTATTGGGAATTATGTTGTGTAGAATCAGTATTTTAAATACCAAAACTGCTTTTGTTGATATTAAAAATGTATAAATGACATCATTTAATGTGGGAATAATTTAAGATTTAAATGTTTGTAGGTTGGTGAGAGGAGCAGGAAATCAGAGCTTACATTTCCAACCTGCTTCTTTTCAAACTAATTATGTAAAACTGCATGATTACTTGTTTTGTTTTTTATTGTTTGTTCAAACTAAATAAAAGATTTAAATACGATGAAGTATTACAGCCACACTATCAATCAATCAATCAAATTTAATTTGTATAGCACATTTCAGCAGCAAGGCATTTCAAGGTGCTTTACATAATTAAAGAGAAAAAAGAACAGCATGACATTGAATAAACAGTAAGAAAGAGAAAGAGATTTTGAAAAAAAGATTAAAAGATTTTTAAAAAAGATAAAAACATACTTTTGTTACGGTATTTAAGCGCCTGTCGTCGCCGGACTCCGCCGTCCGTTTAACACGGGTCTTATCCAGGCCCCGTCGCCTGACAGGACGGAATTTAAAGATTTTTAGTCAAAACGCCAACAAGATTCTTAAACCTCAGAGTTTTAGTCAAAACGTCATTACGCCACACTAAGAAGAGAAATAATAATATGTCTTTACTCTTGTCTTATTTCAACTTTATTCTTATAATATTATGTCTTTATTCTCATACTTCTCATGTGACGTAACTGGCAGCCATCTTGGTAGGCAGTTGCTATGGAGTTGCTATGGCAACAATAAACAAGCTACAAACTCAGAACTAGCTCTAACCTCATTCTTGCCCAACTTATAAACAATATAAACTCCTCACAACTATTACTGGATCACAACTTCTCAGTACTCTACCAACCTCTATGTAATACTAGGATAAACATCAGATATTTATTGTTGTACTTACTGCCAAACTAGCAAAATTAGCTTAGCTAATGTAGCTTTTATCAGCTAGCCAGACACCAGAACCTTGTTGTTCACCTGAAAAGTTTGTTCGTCCTTTACAATCCGTTGAAACATTAATGTAATCGTCCACAGAGTTCAGGCCTGAAGCTCCTCCATGGTAACTAATGATGTCATAGACGAGATCAGCAGCAGTTTCTCCACATCGTCTGACATGTTTCCATTCTCCGTCTCATACGGGTCAGTCCCGCCAGCAGCCATTTTGTTCATGTATGTTTCTTTGCACATTGGTCAGAAGTGTTGATATATTTTCTTGGCTGTTTATTGCACATGTGTTTGTTTGCCTATCAAGATGGCGCGGATCATTTCCAGTTTAGTGAACGATGTATTTGAGTTACATTCACATTTATAGACTTATAGATAGATGTTTGCTTCATGTGCTTCACCTCTTTGATTGTTCTTAGAAAGTTTTCCAGAAATATCTTTTGGTTTTATACATTTTTACCCCAAATCTACAATTTAGTGCTGCTAACCTCACTGCAACAAGCTACTGCCCCCTGCTGTCCAACCTTTCACCTTTTTACTTTTGCTAAGTAGCTCCCGCTTTGCGTAGATGTTATATTTATTTGGCATTTTAAAACTTTGAATTGACTTGACAGCTGAACAGAAACAGAGCTGCTAAGGGCGTATTTTAATTTGCTCCATCGCAGCGTGTGTGGGCGGCGCCGCGCAGCTGCAGGGTCGGACGGATCCTTTGTTTGTCTCACATCTCCTGTTGACAGCAGCGGGGGAGCCTGGTGGGAGAGAGGCCACAGCAAAACTAATTCCCTGTAAAATTAGAGGTTTCTGCTGCCTGAAAATTGTTCAAAAACACAGACTGGTTGTGAAGCTCCGGGGCTGAGAGACAACAACAAGAGCACCTGGTTGTTGTGTTATTTCCCCCATTTTGGAGTGAATGAGTCGCCGCTCCCACCTGACCGACTGGAAGCTGACGAAGTGCTCCGCAGGGAGTCGGCCGGCCCTCCACAGAGGAAATAAATGCTAATCATCTTTCATTTGAGCCTGGTTTGTCTGTGTGGAAGAGGCTGTGTTGTCAGGATGTTTCCTGAATGAGAATGTAGAAATATGGGCTGTTGTTGTAATCATCAACACAATTTCCCACCACAACCTTGATGGTAAAGGACCTGCGAAGATCACCTCTGCCCTCCTTTGATGTTTCTTTCATTTGCTTCCTCCTGAAGAGCAAAAACTCCAAGAAAAACAGAAAGAAAACATGTTTAATTTACTGTCCTGTGTATCTACCGAACTTTAAGAAACTACTTCCCCACATTCTGTTTTGCTTTTATGGTAACAATTAAATATTTCATATCAAGGACAGTTTTAGATAAACTAAATAAATATATTAATCAGCCTTCAGAGTTCTGAATGAAGGCAGCTGGATTTGTCGTTTGGTTCAGTTTGAATGCATATGTGAACGCCAAGCAGACCAGAGACCGCTCCAAAAGCAGGAAGTGGACTACAGCGCAGGGCATTCTGGGTAAAAACAACCAAAACAAACATGCTAGCCTAGCACTAGCGGGAGAAATGGCTTGTGGTGGTTAGCTAAAGACTAAAGAGAAATCATCCAACCACTAAAATCTGACTCTGCTCCATTTTTGCTTACATTTTGTGTCTTCAGAGAATTTTGTGTCATTTCATTCAGTGGTTCTTGGTGCAGCGCCGCCACAGGCGAGAAAGGGTTAAATCAAACTAAACTGGTGTCTCATTAAATGAGAAATTAAATATAAATCGCATGTGAATTAGTTTGATTGAATTATATCCATAATATAATTCAGCCATGGTGCCAACGCTCATCATCTATCAGCCAATCAGAGGAGACGTCTTATTCAGGCGTTGGAGCGACAAGCCCCGCCTACTTGGAAGTGGCTACGTATGCGACGTTTTGGGGAAATTATAGTCGGCCATTTTATAGAGGAGCGATGGATTCAACACGTTGGAACGACTCACAGCTTGTTATGATCTGATGTTAGTGATGCTGTGGAGGAGCCAGAGCTACATTGTCCAAAAGAACTAAACAAACTGTCATCCTCACACCACTTCCTGTTGTCTTCTTTGCTTTTGAATGTGGTAATACGACTGAAAAAATCTCCCCATCCCAGCGCAAAAAACTTTTTATCCAAGAACAGGAGTTAAAATTGGCATCTTTGCATTAAGCAAATTTATTTCCCTAATTCCAAGTTTTATAATTCTATGATTAATACAAACACAGATAGTGCTGGACGAGAAGCCAGGAGTTCTCTTCCAACATCAGTGTCTGACCTCGTGAATGCATTTCTGGGGAAATGGTCCAAAATCCCCATAAACACATCAAAACTGAATAGCTGAATGTGGTTTAGCTGCAGATGGTGGCTGGACGTCATATTATGGGATATCAGCTCTAGAATAAGATGAGCTGATTGAGTTCCTCTGTGTATCAGGAAATGAGCCAATCGTTTTGGGTTAGTCTGTTGCTATAGCAACAGAGTGTAGAAAACATACCTCATTGTTTTAATTAAGCAAAACTTATTTGTTAACACTTGACGTTTCATTTCGCTGTTTTTAAACTAATTCTGTTTTTTTCATGTTATTTTTATTCATATCTGAAGCCAATCTGATCAACATGAATCACCACGGCTGTTGTTTTTAATGAATTATCAAAACTTTTCTTTTTAAGTTTGAAGTTATTCCTAAATGGATGGTTTACGTATTTGTGTGTTTGCCAAAATCCTTTTAAACCCACAACTTGTTTTATAAGAAACCAACCTGAGCTGGATGCAGCCCTGCATAAATAAAGCAACTGCGGCGGCCCAGAGCATTAAAACGATCAATATTTTTATCATTTATGACAAGAATCAATAGTTCTGTCCCAGCGCTTCTCTCCTGAATATTATTTCCAGTTACTCTCTTTCTTTTGTGGACCAAATGAGGCTTCCCCGAGGTATCGGTGTGAGAGGAAGCGCCGATAGGTCGATGGGAATCGATCGGCCTCATTATTCCTCTCCATTGAACGCGCACCTCGGCCATTAACGGCTAAATAAAAACCAAACGCTCAGAGTCTCCAACTTCAGGACGCTCCGCCCTGCCTTCCGTCTCTTTTGTTGTTCAAAAGCAGCTGAGCGTCATCGACTTTTTGTTTAAGTGGAGGTCCTCCTGTTTGGGCGCTGTGTGAATTACCGGGTGTTTTAGTCCCGGCAGAGACGCGCAGCTCAGAGAGGAGGGCAGGCCGGTCGATGGCGCCCGGAGGCCGAACACTGACAGGGAGGGACACTGCGGACAGGAAGTAAACAAGCAGGAGTGCGTTTCTGCCAAAAACATCTGAGATTTTCAGATCTCAAAATTTGAGTGTTTTTGTTTGTTTGTTTGTTTGTTGTTGTTGTTTTTTTTTTAGCAAATTCTTGACTTTGCAAAATTTCTGAGCTCAAAAATAGTGAGAACAG
Organism: Poecilia formosa; assembly: GCF_000485575.1. NCBI lineage: Eukaryota > Metazoa > Chordata > Actinopteri > Cyprinodontiformes > Poeciliidae > Poecilia > Poecilia formosa. The sequence continues at coordinate 80,192 of NW_006800356.1, forward strand.
AAACTCAGTAATTTTGAGATCAAATTTTCTCATTTTGAAATGCAAAAATGTCCAATTGTTTTGTAGACGATTACTGAGATTAATTAAAAAAAAAAAAATCAGATATTTTTCAAGCAAATTTTCAAAGTCAAAAATTTCCAAGTTTTTTCTAAAAAATTTATGAAGTTTGTCTCTAAATTTCTGATTTTTTTCTTGTAAATTTACAATTGTTCAACTTAAGAAATTTTTACAATTTTCTAGAAAATTTCAGAGTTTATTCGAGCAACTTTTCAAGCTCAGAAATGTCCAGGATTTTTTTATTTTTTTTTAAAATCTGAAATTAATCTCTAAACTTTTTGTTTTATCTAACAAATTTTTGACTTTTCAAGCTCAGAAATATCTAAATTTGTAGTTTTCCCTTTGAATTATTTTGTTAAAACCTAGGACAGGATTTGGACAAAGTCGACAGGCGTCTACAAAATATTTTGATGTCATGTTGACAGACTGAAACAATAGGGAAAACAAAACAAATCTGCGTGCATTGTTTTCTACATAAAGTGAAAAAATGATCATTTGAGAGGAAATCAAAACAAGATATTTTTGTGGTACAAAACCAAAATAAACACCAGGAAGGAATCTGAAACTAAAGCATAAATTTTTCCACACGATGAAGCTGCTGCCCCCGTGACCCGATCCCGGATAAGCGGAAGAAAATGGATGGATGGACGGATGGATGGATGGATGGACGGACGGATGGATGGACGGACGGACGGACGGACGGACGGACGGACGGACGGACGGACGGACGGACGGACGGACGGATGGACGGACGGACAGATGGATGGATGGATAGTATTGATGTTTTGGATCAATCTGCCCACTTCTGCAATCCGAGTCAAGAAGTCAATAAAATGTTGATATATGTTTAACTTGGAGGAATTATCTTTATTTTATGATGAATGCATGTTTCTGCAACAGAAACAAGAGAAGCTCCACGTCACCGCAGGGCTCAATGTATGGGCTTCTGTATTTCTGCTGCAGAGTTTGCATCATTTTTGCAGTGAGATAAAGCTGACAGCTGTAATATGTGACAAATTCTCCACTATTCCTGCAGTGCTATGTGTGCAGCAAGATAAGAAGTTTAATTTGAGATAAATCTGAGCAGCACAAAGCCACTTTAAGGTGTGGGGAGTCGGATAAACACATCTGAAGATGGGGAAGGTGGCGATAAGCTTGACGTGTTGTGTCGTGATCTGGCTGGAAAAGTAGGAGATGATAAGAAACATGAAAGGAGAGTGACTCCAGGGCAGATTCCTCGACAGGAAGCGTGTCACCGGCGGAGATACTGAACATCCCCAGCGATGGAGAAGCTTTCCTGCTGGGCTCCAGGTGACAAACGAACAAATAAAACCCTGAAGAAAGCGACATTAAATAACTTACCAGCAAGAAAACAAAACACAAGATGTTTTCTTCAAGAAATTTATGAGTTTTACTGCTGTTGTTCCAACTCAGAAAACAGATTAGCACTTCCTGTTTGCAGCTGGATGAATAAACTGAATAAATAATTATTAGTCTTTTATTCACCTTTTCTTTTGATGCATAAATATAGAAAAATCTAAAATATTTCAGTCTATTTATGCTGATTTAAGTTGTGTTTTCATTGTGATATTGCGCAGAACGCAATATCACAACTGCAGTGTTCCAATTAAATAAGAAACCCAATTAAAATTACAAGTTTGTTCACGCAATAAGTTATTAAAAGTCATGCAATGCCATTTCCTGTCGTCTTCTTTGTCATCTCCACCAGTAGCAAAATCCAGTAGACAAATTTTGTGCTACAGTGTTTCGTTGTTAGAATAAGAATAAATATTCTATTGTATTCTTCAGGGGGGAAAAAGGTATTAGCTAACTTATTTATTTCATTTTTGTCATGATTTATGTTGACTGAAGGCGAGCCAGATGCAGAAAGGCTGTGGCAGGAAATGGATCTGAAGAAATAATAAAATAAAATAAAATAAAAATTTACTGAAAAGAACAAGGGAGCACAGGGAGCCAGAGGAGAACAAACAACAGAAATCCAGGAAAACTAGACAGTGGGAGATCACAGAGGAACCACCAAGACGTGACGGAGAATGTTTTGTTTTCATACTGGTGATCATTACAACACGGATCAGACGACTGATTAGATTGCTAATTAGAAACAGGTTGCAGGTGTGAGGAGGGAGAGAAAGTGGCACAGGGGCGAGGGAGAGCACACAGGGGTCCAGTAAATGAACCTAACACTAAAATATGACAGACATAAGGGACATAATAAAACTAGACACAACAAATAAACATAAACTGGAATCACTAAGAAAGACCAAACTAAAGCAGGAACAAGAAAGAGACTAAAGAACAAAATAATAATGAAACTAAAATCAATAAACAAAACCCCGGAACAACCCAAGAGCCCAACAGTTTGAGATTTGTTCTTATTTCATAAACACCTAGTCAATAAATAGCGGTAAATCTCAGACTTTTTGATGTGTAAACAGGCTAAAAGTGCATCAAAAGACAGATTTTAGATCCTGTTTGATTTGTTTGGTGCTGCAGCCCAAGATTAAAAATCAGAGAAAACATGAGGCGAATCGAGTTAAATGGAGTGTTTTTCTTAAAGCGGTCGGCTCCTTCACCATGAGTGGCATCCAGTTACGGACAGCAGCCTGATTGGTGCTGCAGGCGGGGGGCCTGGCGTCCAGGCGGACAGCCGCTAAGTGATGGAGCTGTAACCTGCCAGGGTGGGGAAGCCTTTAAACTTTTACAGAATTGCTTTCTCTGCTGCCGCACAACAAGCTGTGATAAATGAGAGCTGAGCGGGGCGTCGGCGGTTGGAGCTTAAATGGAGAAGTTTGACTTGTTTTGGTTCTCAGACGCTGAAGAATCAGGACTGAAAGCTAAACTTTTCATTCTCTAACTTTGTGAATCCCACTTTTCATCAGTTATTTCCATCTAAAAGTGTTTGAGCCGTTTCTGCTGAGCCGCAGAACGTGGGCGAGAGGCCGCTGACCCGCCGACAACGCTTCGGCTTCCTGTGAATAATCTCCATCTGTTGTTTTTGTTGGTTCCCAGTTCGCAAGCGGCTTCAAGGATTTTCACATAAACACATAAAGTCGAGATGAGACGCTGCTCTGTGGCTGAACGATTAAACCTGCAAACTTTCACCACTGTGAAGCGTTTCTGGTGATAAATGCTTTACTTTGAAACCAACAAAAGCAGAACAGTTTTACTTCACTTCCAAATTAAATCCAATATTATAAAGTACTTAAATTATTGTACAAGTTTGCTGTACAACTATTATTAACCTGTGTCAACTCCCCACCATCTTCAAACTAATTTAGTGTCAATCCTCTGCTACATTTGTGCAACAAAAAACTTAGTTATTGCTGCTTTTCTAAAGAGATTATTGAAAGTTTAAAGGCCAACCAGTCCCCCCACTTCACTGTAATCCAACAACATTGGTGCCGACACAATTGACACCCATTTTCAGAAACTAACAACTTTGCTGCACAGAAAATGCAGCATTTTTTATTTGTGCTGCTTTTGCTTTGAAAAATGAAAGTTTAAAGGTCAAAAGGTCAACCAGACTCCCCACTTTAACCAAATCAAACTAAATTGTTGTCTACATCTGTGCAGCTGCATTCATTTTAATGATATTAATAAAAGTTTCCAGAGGTCATGAAAGGTCAACCAGCCCCACCCCAATATTTACAAAATAAAAAAATTATCAACTGTGCTGGTTTGTGCTGATTATATATATATATATATATATATATATATATATATATATATATATATATATATATATATTTTTTTTCTTAATTTTATGACTTTGTAATATTATCACTTTATTCTCATATTTATTCAACTTTATTTAACTTTATAGTCAACTTTATGACTATTCTTGTAATATTATGAATGTATGTTCAAAATGTTATGATTTTACCCTCATAATATTATGACTTATTTAGTTCTTTATTGTTTAATTTGTCTTAGTATGACCCTAATACTGTGTTGTTGTTTGAACCTATTTCCACCTGTTTCCATCATCTTGATCTTTATTTATTAGAATTTGTAACTTTGTAAATATAATGAAGCATTTATGATCCGTTACCATCGACCCGACCGAGCCGCTGATAAACCCGAGGCGTCTTCGCTCCTCATTGATATCCTGAGTTTCTGTAACCGTCCTCCTTTCTGACTCACCTCCAAAGCAAATCCATGAAACCTAAAAAAATCCTCGTTTCAGGAGAGAAATAATAAAAATAAAAAAGAAACGCCTGCAGCCAAATCCACATGTATGTACTTTGGGGGTTCAGCCTGTGTGCTCATTGATCCTCTGAGAGGAGCGGCGCAGCAACGTGGGAGCTGGAATCAATGGAGCGGGAAATTAGCCCTTAATTAAGAAGTATTTGTATTCTAGTCGCCCTTCGCCTCCGGAGGAGACACCTGTGTGCATACCAACCACAACCTGACACAGGAAACTACATGGTTTATGAGGAAATACAGATTAAAACCCGACATTTAGAGAAACTCAAATAAAAATCATGTCTGGATTTATTGGTTTGTAAATGCGTCTGTTTTCAGCTGAAAGTGTATAAAAAAAAACAAAAAACACTTTAATTTCACAAAGAAAACTCTGAAAAGTGTGGTGTGCATTTATATTCAACCTTCCAGAATCAAACTTTTTGCAAAATGTTTTTCTGCAGTTCAGGCTGAAGGATTTTCCAAATCTAAATACTCAACTTTTCACTGATTCTTCTACTCAAAATATTTTTACAACAGATTCTCACTTTGATTCACGTCTAGACTTTGACTGGGCCACTTTAACACATGATTCAGCGTTGCTCTAAACCATTCCACTCCGTCTGCTCTGTCCGCACAGTTTGGACCCAGAATGAAACCACAACCCAGGAAAAGCTAAATAGTTTTTACTGTAACAAGCTTTTAGCAGTTCTGTTTCAGGTCTGACTGGAAAGAAATGACTGGCAGGAAAAACAGGAAACATTGTGTAAACAGGAAGTAGTGATTCACCTGGCAGAGGTTGTTTACCTGAAATTCCTTTACAGTGACTCAAACCTTGATGATCTTTAATCTTCTGCAGTATAAGAGAGGATTACTGGGGATTGTTCCACCCGTGGGATCATCGGGAAACCATAGAAAATGACATTTTAAATGCTGGAAACTGTAGAAAAGGACAGTTTATATCCTGGAAACCATAGAAAAGAGATCGGTCATTTCAAGCTGTTACCATCTGAATTCTCTCGCACTGTTTTTACGTTGCACCGATTCCACACATCATTTTAAAACGCAGCTAAAATCTTATTTGTACACACAGGCTTTTAATTTAATTTCATGTTATGTTTGATGTGTTTTTCCTACATGTTTTGTGAAGCACTTTGTGATTTCATCTGTGAGCACGTTCATAAGGTTGATTGACAGCGTTAAGACCCGCCTCTTGGCTCTGATTGGTTGATTTTGGTTCATTTCCTCAGGAATAGTTCAAGGACGAGATAGAGGAGATTGATTTTTTCAGAGATTATCTGTCTCGTATCATACCATCACAATACAGTGAATGTTTTAGCAAATACATAAAGAACATATTTTTTTTATAAAACGTACTGCAGCTTTAATGTGCTAGAAGGTCTGCAGTTTGTCCATCCTGTTCTGAATATCGAAATGAAAACAGAGTGAAGGAGAAAAGGCAGGCAGAATAAAGTGGGGAGGAAGAAGGTGAGAGCACAGCAGGAAGTGATCAGTGTCAGATCTTTACCTCCACTCAGACGCTGAGGTGCAATCAGAAACCAGAGCTGCTTCTCTTCTCACGCCACAGGGGATTCTGGGAGTCACGCTGAGCGGCAGGGGGAGCTGGAGAGCGAGAGGGAAACGGTCAGAGTGGACGCCTGCGGCCTGGAGACGGAGGGCAGGAGTTTAAGCAGCAGGTCTGGATCTGGTAGTTACTAGTTACATTTACTCAGTTACATTCACTTGAATATCTGTTTTGGAAAAACGTACTTTAAGTTTCTGGATATGGAATATCCAGAAACTTAATCAGAAACAGAATCACTGAAGTTATGAGTAACTTCAGAGAATGAAGAAAAAACACATTTTAAACAAAAAAAAATTGTTTTCAGCAGTTTATGCTGAAGTGAGACCTCTTGTTTATACACCATCTTTGTTGTTCCAATCTTGTTTTCTGTCTGCTGAGGCGCTTGGAGGTCAAGTGAACATAAGGAAAATACCATTCATCACTATATACATATATATAAATATAAAAACATTTAGAAAATGTAAAATTTTTAACTAGAGTCCCAATTAAACGACGTTTAACTAAAGTCCTACGGGGTTTAGAGTCCCAGTTGACGGCGTTTCAACTAAAAACCTAGAGGTTGGAGTCCTTGTCAAACGGCGTTTTGGCTAAAGTCCCAGAGGGTTGGAGTCCCAGTTAAACGACATTTAACTGAAGTCCTAAAAGGGGTTTTAATGTTTTTTATCTTTTTTAATCTTTTTAAATCTTTTTTAAAATCTCTTTCTCTTTCTTACTGTTTATTCAATGTCACATCCTGTTTTTTTATTATGTAAAGCACTTTGAAATGCCTTGCTGCTGAAATGTGCTATACAAATAAAATTTGATTGATTGATTGATAAAATAAAAAAAATACAATGATGTCGTGAAATTATTAAAGTCGAAATAATAGGATAATAAACTCATAATATGACAATAATAAAGTTGTAAGAGAATAAAGTCAAAAATAATACAAGGATAGTCATAATAATATGGGAATAAAGTCATATTACAATAATAAATACAATATATTATATATTGTATTACAATAATAAAGTTTTAATATTACAACTTTATTCTCTTAAATTTGATTCTTGTAATGACTTTATTCTCTAAATAGCATGTCTTTGTTTTCATATTATTTTGACTGTATTCTTTCAATTTTTTACTTTATTGTCATTTTATTTTATTTCTTGTAAAAAAAAAGGCCATAATATTGCAAGAATAAAGTCAAGATAATATGTCCTTATTCTCATAAAATTTCAACTTTATTCTCTTAATTTTATGATTTTATTCTTGTGTTTGATTTAAATCTTGTCATAGTTTTTTAAATATTTATTTGCATTATTTTGTCTTTGAAATACCAGAATTTGCACCCAGTAAACGGCCAATTTAATATTTTTGTCAGTCAGATTACAACATTTCTAAATGTTGCTTCAGGTGTTACGAATATGCAGTTACTCAGTTACTTCAGCATCTGTTTAATTAAATATGTTTTACTCTTGCTTGAGTAATGTATTGGGTTTCTTAATTTTTCTACTTTTTCTTGAGTGCATTTGTTTTTTGACGGTCAGCAGCAGCGGTTTCTGCATCCTGCTCATCTGAAGTCACATTTATTTGTTTTGAAAACCTGCAGAGGATCAAATGATAATTTCATCTTTCACTCTGAACTAAAACTGCAGAATTAGGAATCCAAACAGGCGCGTTCGCCTCAACGGTTCTCCATGTTTGAACTTCAAACAGCAGCTGGAAGCATGAAGAACCACTGAGCTGATTCCTGCAGCTAGCTTCCCACAACGTTACCTGAAAAATGAAAAGATTTAAATATCACTAGCGGCAAACAAACAGAGAGAGATCATAGAGATACAATTCAGTTCATTCATATCACAGCATTTCACAGCAAATGGCTCAAAGCACTTTACAAAAAAAGTAAATTTCAATCCAATTATACAGGCAGATTCCAAACCTACTGCACAAAACGCACCAAGTTCAGTTTATTATTCAAATTAGTTACAAAGTTTTCTAATTAAGGAACCCAGCATGTTGCACTGAGTTAGAAACTTTTGCAAACTAATCTGACTAATAAACTGAACTTAAGAGAGAGAGTTAAACACTGAAAGACAGGACCGAGTGTATCATTTATTAGAAAAAAATAAAGAGCAACTAAACCTCAAATCAACCTTTTTGCAGGTAAACTTTCTAAAATTGTCTTTATAGGTGCTATCTTTGCATTACAGTTCAAATTCTGAGATTTTTGTGTAAATTTTATTTAATTCTGCCATATTTTGTGTAAAACCGTCTCAGTGCTGCCCCCTATTGGTTGAACGGTGGGTACTGGGGAGTCAGATGATGGATTAGCTTGTAGAAGAGTTTAATCTGATTTAACTGATGCAGTCATTCAGACAAAAATATAGAAATAGTAATATTTAAATAGAAATGACCTGTCTAATGAAAGTTTCAGACATTATTTAATTTAATATGTGTAATATAAAACATTTTCTTTAATGCTTTGTTATTTTTCCTCCTGTTTGGATTACATTGCGTATGAATATTGCTGTATTAATAAACTTGCCTTTCCTGCTTAGAAAAAATTTATTTTTTCTGTTTTTGGTTTTCTTCTCGCCCTCCAGAGGTCAGACTGGATGGATTGTTTTGGATTTTTGTCCAGTTTTCCAACGGAAAAAAATTTCCTCCCCCTTTTCCATCTGAAAAAATAAACTTACACTTAAATAAAAAACATGTTAATGCATTTTATTTCTTCACTAAATAATGGAAATCTTTTAAATTGTAACTGTAACCCTGAAGCAACAAAACACCAGTATGGTAAAGTGAATATTTTTCTGGAGGGCAACAGCAAACCAGGAAACGGTTTCCATGGCAACATGTGTGTTTAGGAACAGATGATGCTCAGCAAAATGTTTAATTTTTAACCATTTAATGTGTTTGATGTGGGCTGCTGTAAAGTTTGGGATGTTACAGAACAGTAAGAGTGAACTTTGACCTTGATTTGCTTATGATTTCCAGATGGTTTCCTCCCATTTATGCAGTGAATTTTGCTTCGTTTTGTATCAATTTAAAGAAGAAGAGGGTAGAAATCCCACTGGCAGCTGAGCAATAATGAAGACAAAGAGCTGCAAGAATATTTACCAGAGAAAAGGAGAACCAGGATGGTGAAGGTGAAACAACAGAGGCAGGTATAAAATAAAGAAGCGATGGGATTTCCTCCCTCATTAGTCGCCTAATTAGTCCACCTGGGCGCAATTCAGCCTCAGTCTGAACGCAGCTGTTCAGTTTCTGTTGGATTAAAAACACCTTTGAAAACAACCTTTAAGCAGGTTTTAAACATATTTTCATTAAACCTACATTTCCGCATTAAAGGGGAAGTATTATGCGCTTTCCAGTCCCATAGTTTACTTTTACAGCATAGTGTAAACCTTTGTACCTTTTATATCTAATATGACTTTGAAAAATGTGACTTTGTAATTTAACAGTCTCTTTAAAAAGGCTTTAAAACGTCAATCTGTGGGGAATTAATCTGTACAATGTGTTGTGAGCCAAGTTACTGAAATACATAAACCTTTCACTAACATTCTAATTTACTGAATCTGGCTATAGTTGATGATTATTGGCAGGTTTATTTGTAAAGCACATTTTACTAGCAAGGCAGTTCTCAGTGCTTTACATCATAAAATCTCAAAATAAAATTGACACATTGATTGTTGCAGTAATCATTGTGAGTAAAAATAAATGCATGGGTGAGTTTCTCCAGGTCCTTTAATCCTGGAAACGTGTTTCAGATGACAGAAGACTGTTTTTGTACCTGCCTTTATGTGACTCTGAAGGTTCAGCTGAGTCCAAACGCAAAATCTTACCAAGTATTTTTAGAGCAAATATTTTAGAACAATTGAAATAAGAAAAACTAAATTACAAAAAATAACATTCCAGCAAGATATAGAAGCTTGTTTTAAGTCACTAATTCCTGAATATTCCTTTATTTATTGGGCCCTGTCATAGCAATGCATTGTTATGGCAGGCCTCTGTTATTCTGCCTGAACCACAGCATGCACCCCCACAACATACATATCAAAACATGCGGCTCAACCCTGTGAGGTGGGCTTTTACTTCTGTTGGTATTTCGAGTAACCATAGCAACATAATTAGTGAAAACAAGCCCAAATCAAAACAAATTTAAAACATTTGATTTGTTTTAATCTGAGACACTCAAACTTTGAGTGTCACTTAGGGTGCGTTCACACTGCAGCCTGAAGTGACCCAATTCCGATTTTTTTGGCGTAATGCGACCTGTATCCGATCTTTTCATGGCAGTGTGAACAGCACAGGTCAGATTCTTTTTCGAATGTGACCCATATCCGACACGTATCCGATTCAAATGCGACCTAACGTCCAGGTCGCATTCATCAGAACTGAACGTCTCTGTTTCTCAACAAATCTCAGTATTCTGCGTCCTGATAAGCGCAAGTGGGAAGAAAAACAACAACCATGACGGATTATATGAGGATTAAGTCGTTAATATGCGGCTCCGGCCGGACAACAACTTCAAATGTGTAAGCTAAGCTCCACCGTTAGCCTCCATGTTTACTTCCGCAAACACTGAGCACTTCTTCTTTTCATGGCAGTTGGCAGAACACTGAGAACGCTGACGCTATGGCGCCCTCTACTGCACATGCGGGACACTTTCAGGTCGCAGAACGCATACAGGTCGCATTTACTGGCAGTGTGAACGGCCCCGGCAAAAAAATCGGAATTGCCAAAAAATCACTTCAGGCTGCAGTGTGAACGCAACCTTGGACTCAAAACAGAGATTAACTGGATCCTGCCTCTCACTCACACATGACAGTTTTCAGAGGACTGTTCATTGGTCATTAATGCACCAGACACAGACCTGCAGCGGTTCTAGATGGGGGCCAACGGGGAACCAGGAAAGTTATACAAAATACATGTCTTATGTTAATACTCAGTGGTGGATTTTTTTAACCTTCACAATTTTGCTTTAACAATGAATTAAAAATTACAGTGCTGCACTTTTAGCCGCTGTATAGGATCACACTTTCCATCTGCCAGGGATCTGCAACCTGGATCTTTGGCTCACTTATTATATCAAATGATAAAATATTGCTCTGTTTTTGTTTGTTTGTTTCAAAAAACACTGACTACCTTGGCCCTCGTGGTGAATCTGGTCTAGAACCATCCTCCAAACCTATAACTCCTTTTTTGTATAAATTATTGTGGTAATATTATTTAAAATACAAGAATGTTCACATAACTTTTATACTTTTGGCTGTCTGAGGACACATTTTGAATATTAAATCAGGTGTTATGATCAGTTACTCAGTATTTGAGTAGTTTACCAAATACTTTTTATACTTGCTTAATTAAACGTATTTAAAGTATACCACTCTGATTGGAGTATAATTTTGGGGTACTCTAACCAACCTCTATGCATGAATGATTGCTCTATGGATCACTTTTTAAAAACAGAAAACACTGCCATAAAATAATGTCTGTCACAGCAGCGGACGCCCCACCCCATGAGAGCAGGACGACCAGCCGGGGAGCGTCTCTTATTTTGATTTCTGAAAGGTGGCAACCCCAGGCGTGGCAGCAACTTAGTTTAATGATTTAGTGAATATTATGAGCAAGTACAAAGTGCAGGCAGCACAGGTGAGCAATGAAACTAGAACTCAAAGCCAGGGGTAGAAATTAGTACCCGCCACTGGCCAAATGCGGGTAAAAGTATTTAGTGGCGTGTAAATTGGAGCAACGCAACCGCTACTGTGGCGGGTTGACAATTTGAAAAGGAAAAAAAAAAAGTTACTGACCGTCTGGACTACAGACTGGTGCATTTACTGTCCATATCTGGCGGCCCTACGCTGTCATAATTTCACATAACAAAGTATCTTAACTATGATTTTTATCGACAGCGACAGCCCATTGGTTGATTTTATTGACGGACATTGGGCTTATCCAATGAAATCTCTCGCTTCTCCTTGGCCCGCCCCTCCCCTCAAAGGTTATAAATAGAGCCATTTCAGCTAACGGTTAGCTGCTAACGGTTAGCTGCTAACCGGAGTCCGAGGAAAGTGAGAGGATAGGAGACGGGGCGGGTCACAAAAACTACAACAAAACTAAAAAGCACATAAGACCATTCAGAAAAATGTGTCAAACTGAGCGATATGTTTACCACACAAACTTTGACCGCTGGAGCAGATTCAGCAGCGGAGAAGGAGGGAGAATTAGCGATTCAGGGGCTTTATTATCGTCGGAGGAGGATGATTACGAGAGAGACCAGGGACAGATTGAGGAAGAGTTCAGATTAGCTGCTGCTGCCCGGTAAAACGGAGTGAAAATGTTCATAAAGAAAAAGTTTAATGCAGGCCTGAGGACGTGTGCGTTCGTCCGTGCGTGTGGTGGGCCCGTCTCGTAAAAGGTTCGTTTTTGTGGCGCATCTGTATCTTATTTTGAAGGGATATGTAAACATTGCCATAGCGACCAGAGTCAGAGCTTAGCGCAGTGGTCGAGAGGAGAGGAGTGGAGCTTGTGAGTCTTAAGTCTGGTTCACACGGCAGGATTTAAGAATGATCGGCCGATTCTCCAAACCTCTGTGACCACACACGATAAAAGTACAACAGGTTCGATCGGTTCGTGTGTCCAGCCACACGGCAGGAGCAACACACGACCGATTCCAGAGGATAATCCAGTAAAACCCCAACATACCATACGTCAATTTACAATAACCAAAACATGGATGACGATGTAGACGCAGTAGTAGCAGCCCTCGGTGTGAACACGGGTTTGCAGAGAACGATTTTTACAAGGTAAGAAGATTAACGTTCATATACTTCATATAAGCAAGAATGATTAGAAAGATATTAAATATTACATAAGGAGAAGGGACGCCTCTCTTAGTAACCATGGAGACAGTGCCGCACCGTCATGTAGCCTAGCATGTATGGAAAAAACTGGTTGGCTTCTCGTCCTTTGTACGTTTTTAAAGCTGCTCCGGTTTAAAGGGAAACGCTGTTTATGACGGTGATAATAAATCAGGCAAAGTCGGTAATTGATCAACACGTCAGGAGGGAGGAGGTTCGGGTCGGTTTCTAAGCTAGCTGCTTCCAACTTTGTGAATCCCGCCGACTATGAGCCCAACCAGGAGAGTTACAGACACATTAGTTTGACTCAAACACTGTTGAGACGGGGTATTTCTACCTGTAGTTCGTTGTCACCTCTGACCTCCCAGGTCCTTAGAAACTGTGTTCTGTTTATCTATGCTAGCCGTAAATCCAGTCAGAACACCGGAATAAACTGGAAAAACCAACCCGAGAAAACAATAATTTCAGTCCTGTGTTCAGTGCTCTCCTCCCAACGTCCGTCATGGCGCCTGAAGGGACGCAGCTGCAAAGCGTCAATAATATGGGAAAATATCTTATTAAACTAGTAATTTTTTAATCAATATTAAGGAATTATTGACTTTAAACAAGCTGACTTTAAGATATTGGCACTAGAAGTTAGACTAAAAATATTTGGTAATATTTTGTATTTTTGCAGCGTAGACCCAGATTTCAGCCTGATCTCCAGTTTCTCGCTGTAGTAACTGAAACTGTGCGTTGACTCTAGATCGTTCCTCTTTGGGTCCAAAGATAATAACTTCAGTTTTGTTTCTGTTGTCAGACGTAAAGCTCAGTATTAATGGTAACTAATCTTAATTCCTGTTGTAAGAGGTTTGGTTCAGTGGGAAAATCGGGCAAAGAAAGTGTAAATTCCTGCAGGAATGTGTCTAAACAAGCAGATGCAGGAAAGTTCCTGTTGATCGCTGAATTGCTTCCTGTTGTGTCTGGAGCTGACAGGTTCTGTTAAGTCCGTTCAGATCAGCGCAGTGGGACACCAGCAGAACCTTTATATTCACAGCCAGGCTGTAAAAAAACAAAGTCCGCTTCATCTGGGCCTGCGGCTCTAATTATCGGGCAAACGGCGAGCGGGCAGAGCGCGGGCTTCTGGGAGGTGTGACTGTTTAACGAGATGGATCCGAGCTGGCAGAGAGCGAACACACATCAGAACCGGACCAGCGGCACCGGCTCTGCATCTCATGCTTTCACGCAGAAATCACAGCTTGAACTCTGGTAGGAATACTTTCGCTTTGTTCTGAAGGTTTATGCTACATCAGGTGTCAAAAATAAAAATACCACCAAAAAGTTTATTTAGAATTTTATATTCATGCCCAACAATAAACTAACCATGAAATATTTAAACTAAACAAATAAAACAGTTTTTGTAGGAATGTGGAAATCATTGTAGATCCTAAACTTCATCTATTTTGGGTTTGATTGAATAAAACTGAAGATTTAAATTTGCTTCATTCACGACCATAGAAAATCCCCCCAGGGGCCTCCAGTGGCCCCCGAGCCTCACATCGGTTAAGCTTCTCTGCTACGTTTCAACACAACCAGCCTGAAATGTTTGGATCCAAGCAGTTTTATTTCCTGAGGCATCAGAGCTTGAAGGTTTGCCGGATGGATTTCCTCAGGATGAAGCTCCTGGACATGCGGCCGGTCGGGTAGATGTCGCCGCCGTCGTCCATCGCCTGGCAGCTTCTGGAAACCAGACGGCTTTGATTAGGTCACATCCTTCCCACAGCGGCCCCGCGCTCCTGTAGGTACTTACTTACTCGCCTCTTGTACGGCCAGAAGCCGTTTTCAGGTTCCTGGACGAGCTCGGTCTGCTTGTGACCCAGTTGTTGACGAGCACCGGGCCCAGTTCGACCGGGCGCCGGAGTTTGGTTGGCGGTTTGAAGCCGGTCTCCTGTACGGCGGCCTGCAGGCACGTGTTGCTCCTCGGCGAGGCGGCGCCATCGCCGCCCGGCTCGTCCTCCTCATTGGGGAGGAGCAGCAGCTTGAAGAGCTCGTCTTTTGGGTTAGACATCGTCTTCCTGGTTCTCTTTTCCACACAGGAGCGCTCCCAGTTTGGGCTGCAGGTTTTTGTTTAAATATGGCCGGAACCCTAACAACAGAACCTTTTGAAAAATGCAACAGAAACAATGCAGAACTGCCAGCGAGGGGCTCGTTATGTGCTAAAGAGGATTCATGGGAGCCATTTCCACCAAAATCTGCTTTTACATAATTTATCTAACCGGCTGAAAACTACAACAGCGTATTAAAGAGAGGAAGAAAAACAGTAAGGGGGATTTCTGCCAAAACGTCCGAAATTTGTTTTGAAAAAACAAGACAGTTTCTGAGTTCAAAACGTTTTCAACAGAAATTTCCACATTGTTTTCTCAAATATCTCTATTAATCAGGTTTTTTATTTTAAACAATTCAAAAATGTTCTTCTTTTTCTAGAAGTTTTCTTTCCATTGTTTAAAGTTTTGAGATTATTGTCAGAATTTTTTTTAGAAACTAAAGGAAATTCCTGAGTTTGTAGAGTCAAAAATTTGCTACAGAAATCTGTTTTATTTTAATCTCAAGAAATTTGTAGATTAATCTAAAAAAATTAATGAAAAAAATTTGTACATTTCTAAGCTTCAATGGTCTCAAATTTTCTAGAAAAATCTGTCATTTCCACTTTTTCCAGAAAATTAACCTAGAAATTTGAGTTTTTTCTAGCAAATTTTTGACTTTACAAAATCACACATTTTCTTTTTTTCTGAAATATTTCTGAGATTAATCTGAAAATTCGATTTTTTTCTAGAAAATTTTAGACTTTTTAAACTCCAAAATCTTTGTGTTTTTATGTTGAAAATATTTGAGATCGATTTCAAAATTTCAGATTTTCTGGCAGAAATGTACTCGTCTTTTTTCCATCTTCAGTGGACGTTGTAAAATACAGCTGCCCTTCCGTACAGTAAAATGAAACAAAACCTGTTTTCAGTGCTGAAAATAAACTCAATTTATTAATTTTCCTCCAATCAACTGTAACAGATTCTGCAAACTGGATGCCAATCTATTGATCAGACAAATGGATCTGCATGATTTATAAATATTACAAAAAAATAAATAAATAAATCAACTACTTAGTGGATTAAACTATAGAAGAAAATCACAATATAACTTTTGACATTTTTTGTAGGTTGCTGGTGAATGAATGAATGGTCGGATGAACGGGTGTATGGATGGATGGATGGTTGAATGAATGGATGGATGATTCGATGGTTGGATGGATGGATGGACGGATGGTGGGGGTTGAATATTTCAGTTTGCTAACTGTTTCCATAGCAACCACATGACATCACTTAAAGCTGCTTGTTGAAATTACCTACCTTACCAGAATGTTTTGTTTTATTTATTGTTTTATTTTATTGTTTGTTGCTTTTGTTCCTGAACGAAGCTTTTTAGCTTTTTTAGCTTTTTTTTTACGTTTAAAACTACGTTCAGGAAAACCAAACCGTTTTTTCTCTCAGCTTTTCTCTGTTTTCTGAAGCAGAACTCCGAGCTGGAGCTTTAAATATTAAATCAAAACAAGCATCTTGATTCTCCTTCCAGTCATTTTATCAACAGGGGACAAAAAAAACATAATCCTGATAAACAAAAACCAGCCAAGCAGCGTGTGATCTGCAGATTTTACCCAAACTCCTCCTCTGCTGCACGTTTCAGTGAGCACTGCTCAACTGCAGTGCCATCTACTGGCCGGAACGGGAACTACAGGGAGGAGTGACAGGAGGAACAACATTGATGCAGAAACTCTGTGACTATTTTTTTAAAATACAGTTTGATTCACAACAGACCTGCTAAAACATGGCAAATAAAAACTTATTTTTTGTGCAGATCACAGTGAACGAAGCTTATATTTATGCTAAAGGACAAATAAACCCATGTAAACAGAAATCAGTTGTTTGTTCCTTTATTGCTTTTGATAGTAATAAAACATACAATGTGATGTAGTTAAATTAATACCCTGATAACAAAAGATGAGTTTGCAGTTTCAGTAAACTACAAAAACTGTCATTATAAACAACATAAAATAAATTATGATTAGTAAAAATGAGCAGATAAAATGTCTGAGTTTGTTCACAGAAAACAAAAAGTGGCAAATTCAGATGTTTGACATTCAGTCATGGTTAAATTTCATTATTTTTAAGAAAAACATTTGAAACACGGTTGACTTTTCATTTCCAAACTATCAAACTAAAATGACCAGATTAATTAGTAAAAATAAAAAGTGAAAAGTTTGAGGAAATGGAACAATCTGCAGCCATTAAGTACCTGAATGGAAAACTCTCTGACTCATGTCTGTACCATAAATATGTTTAGCATGATCAAATCAAACAACGACGTAAACTTGAAACATTTGTTTTGTTCTGTTTTAGGAAAATCTGATACTTTAATTTGCATTTAATAAAATGAATTCTGCATACGGGAAAGTTTTAACACAAACATTCACATCTGGCAGTAAAACCCAACCCGAATGATCAGAAAGATAAAATGCTACCCCTACGGTCCTTTGTCTGGACCAGGGTGTCCAAGGTGTGGTTCGGGGGCCATTTGTGGCCCAGGGCTGAACATGTGCGGCCCCCCGGCTTCAGTTACAGAATAATACAAACTGGACCCCCAGTAAATGGAGACTTTATATTTTTAATCAGGACAAAATTATCACAAAGGAAAATCTTCCTACAGTAGAAAATATTGGAAACGTCACAATTTATTTCTTTGAATAATTAAGTTTTCCATTTTCTTGCAGGGATCAGTGACTTTTAATCAATTTAATAAAGTTGGCTGATCACAGCAAGCATTTTAAAAAAGACCAAAACCCCTGATGTTAGTGACTGATTAAACTGCAAATTACTTTTAATGAGCCAAACTCACAAAACTCTTTTTACATTTTTCATCTAGAATAATTTAATTTAGGCCTTTCTAACAACAAATCTGACTACTGTATATTTTAATTAAAGTATTGCAATGTTTAGTTTATTGTTGAAAAAGTAGAATAACATCTTTTGGACACCTTTGGCCAAAGTGCAGAACTTTGCTGCATTTCTCCAAAATTTCTTACTGAGAAAATCTTGATAACTTTAATTAAGTAGCCTCACAGATCCAATAAAGAAGAAAAACTGATTATGATTTCTGCTGTGAGCTCTCAGCCGTTAAAAGCAAAAGTCAATCAAAGTAAATGTAAGTGCATTTTAAGAAATGTCGCCCCTGTGGGTGCAGTCGGCTCCATTAACAAATAAAACAAGCAGAAAAAATCCACTCAGCATTTAGGAGGCGCATTTTGTCAGGGAGATATTGTCGCTTTGAGCAATATTAATATCATAATGAACTATTTGGAATGCATCATTTGTTGGGTTGTGTATTCCAAGTGTCAGGAATTATTTGCGAGGCAATTTTATATTTATTCTGTTGGCCAGAGTCGGACGGAAAAAGGAGGGAAATGTGGCAGGCGGCCCGGCAATTACTGATCAATATAATCTTATCAGAGCTCCAAACGGGACCTTATCTAATTAATTAGTTTTATTTTTAGAACATCAAACTGCAAATATTATACCCAACAACCTGGCTCTGTTTTTTATCTGAGATTATGCAAAGTTACATCAGTTAGCTGTTTGTTTAAGGCATTTTAAATCATGTTTCATAAACTAACTGGGTCGAAATTGAATTATAATTAAACACAACAATAAACAAAAAGCAGCAAATAAAACCCACATGTCTGAGTTTGTGTTTTGTCTTGTACAGGACAGAAGCTAATGTTTCGTTTTAGCAGCTCTGCTGCTGTTCAAAGGGTCCATTTTAGCAGCAAATCCTCGTCTGTGTGTAGAAAAGATGTTTTTCCCTCTTTTAGATCATTTTAAATGTTTCATTTTCAATGGAAAAGCGGTTATTTGCCACTTTAATAGGTAAAGTTTGATCACAGTTAAACCATGTTCAAGAATCCAGTTTGAGATGATTTGAGCTCTGGAGGTTTGGATTTCTCACATAGAAAGGGATTTAAATACCAGCTGATGCTAAAGGTGTGCCAAGAAAATATCCCCGCAGCACCATACTGCCGCTGCCAGCTTTGCTGTAAGGCAGCATAAATATTTGTTTTCATGTTGGTTAGGCCAAATGTCTGCCATCTTTATGTTGCCTTCCAGTTTCCTATCCTCATCATATATCAACAATCGTGCTGCGTTTAAAGTCACGTTATTTTCTGCTCTTCCTGGTTCTGAAGCTCAGTTTGAGTTTCAGCGACTCGTTTTCACCTCGTCCAGATAAATCTGTCAGTTAGCCGATTAGCTAGTTATGCTAGCAAGCAGTTAGATGTGTCAAACTTATTTTGGGAATCTGTTATTCCATCAAGTTGCATTTATTGCAATTATTTATAGTGGCGAATTTGGGCCATTGTAGACAGAAAAATAAAAAGTTAATTTTCGCCAAAAACCTCAAAATTTCTGAGTTTGAAAAGCTAAACGCTTTCTAGAAACATTTTTGAATTTTCTAGAAAAAGAAGTGGAAATTTTTGAGTTTCAAACGTTGAAAACTTGGTTTGAGTTTATAAATATAACAATATAACTTTTAAAAAATATATTTAACAAATATTGATATAACCTATTAAATAATACCTCTTTGAAAGTTATATTGTGATTTTTTAAAATAGTTTAATGCATAAAGTATTTTATTTTATTTTGGGTTTTTTTGCAAGAAAGGGATTCATAGATAATTTTAGATCCATTTGCCATATAGAAAGAAAAACATCCAGTTTGTAAATCCATTATGATCAGCGATGAAAACAGACTTTGGGCCACTTTTACTTAAAAAAATGCACAACAGTCGGGATTATAGATAGAAAAAAAAAAGACACATAAATTTACACCAAAAACTCACTTTCTTAAATTTTCTAACCCAGAGTGCGTCTAATCCTTAAAGGAAAATCAAATCAGTGGTTTTACTGAAATTAAATCATTTTCTAAAAGTAAAAGTTTGGTGGAATTCTGGGAGTTTTGGATCTTTACACGTTTAAAGAACCTCTCTAACATACACATGAATATTATAATGGAAACAAAGTGACTCGTGCTGTGGTTGTATGCATGTAGGTTTAGAGAAAGTGCAAATTAATTTAAATATACTTTTTTATATTCAGTAGTATGAATTTAAAATCCTGTTTGAGACATTCCTTAACTACCAACGAAGAAGAATCTGGACTTTCATGTTTTGATTCTAATTTAGGTTTGAATAGTTTATGCATCCAAAAAAATCTGAAATATGCATAATTTATTGAGTCAGGTGATGTTATTGATTATATAAAAAAAATCTTACAGCTTATTGCTTATTTTTCATATATTGCTAGTAAAACTATTGACCTGAGTGGAGAGATGCTGCATGTTTTTGCTTCAACAGAAAACTAAATGAAAGAATGATTTACAAATTAAACTAAAAATGAAAAAATGAGGAGGAAAAATTGATGTTGCACTTCAGTTCCAGCAGGGGGTGCTGCAGCTTTGCTGCTGCTATCTGCAGACTGGCAGTAAATATTTAAAAAATCTGCTTGATTTCAAGATTTCTAAAAAAAAAAAAAAAAGTTTACTTTTAGTCCACAAGCAATTAGGGAAAAATAATTTTCTGCTAATAATTTGTAGTTACATTAACAGAGAAATCCTTGAAAACTGAGTTAGACGTAATATTTAAAATGTTTAATCAATTGTCAGAATCATCAAAATGAACAGAAATAAACTCTAATTACTGAAATAAAACACATCATAATTTATTCCCCTGAATAGTTGTGGAAAATGGAAGAAAACATTTGCTTGAGTTTATTTTGACTAAAATCTGAGCATTTCTGAGGATTTAACCTTGAACCTGGATTAGTTTGGACATCAATATTTGGATAAATGTTTAGTCAGAAATGCAGTTTATTAAATTACCAAAATAAAACTGGATCTTTTCTGTGTTGGAACAGCTGGGATGGATGAAAAACTATTACAAATCTATAAAAGTACACATTTATTCCTTACCATGAAGATTATTTATAACTGGACAATATTTTGATGCAACTTTGATCTTTTAAGCATTTTTACCTGAAAACAATCTGGGTTGGATTTGATGTTTATTGCTTTATAATCACTGCAGCTTTTGCATCATAACTGAAAGGTTGTGTGAACTTTAACCTCACTTGGAAATATCTCAACACTTTTTCAGAGGAGTTTTGTATGAAAATGCATAATGCCAAATTATCAAAGACATAAAAAACTTTAGTAAATTCCTAGTTTTTCAGGTAAATTTGCTGTTTTACATTAAAAGATTTGCAACTATGGCACAAAACATCTTTATTTAACTGCTAAACATTTTGAATGTCAGTTTGAACATGTAAAAACATTTTTAGATAAAGTGGAGGGAAAATTTGTTCTGCACTCTTGCAGCTGCGTCTTTGAACAACATGGCTGCTGATCTACGGAAAGCTGTTTTGGACATTTTCAGCTGCTAACAGTCAATCATCATGTTTTCCACTCATTTATATATTTCTATGTAATGTCACAGTTTCAAACTAAATATTTAATTAGGCTAAGTTTTTATTTGCAAGTTAAATTTTAACTTCAAACTAAATATTTAGCTTTGTAGCTAAATATGTACGTAGCTCTGATTTAAACATTCAGCTAGTTCTGCGTTTAAATATTTAGCTCAGATCTA
The DNA here is from genome assembly GCF_000485575.1 of Poecilia formosa. NCBI lineage: Eukaryota > Metazoa > Chordata > Actinopteri > Cyprinodontiformes > Poeciliidae > Poecilia > Poecilia formosa. Next base: position 101,600 of record NW_006800356.1, read on the forward strand.
TCTAATATTTAATTTTAGATATTTTATGGGGTATATTTTGTGGGATTAATAATTGTAAACATATTATTGTGCTAGCTCTAACTAGCTTCCTAACAAAATATTTAAGTGCTTTTGAGCTAAATATGATGGTAAATATTTAGCTAGTTCTGAGCTAACTCTCTAGTTAGCTACTTAGCTTGCCAACTAAATATTTAGCTCTATTTAGCTTGCTAGCTAGATAGTTAGCCAACTGTCGCTTGACTTTTTAAGTAGCTAACGAGAGCATTTAGCTCAGCGCTAGCTAATCACTCAGTGACGTTTAAGCTAAATTTTTAGTTAGCAAACTAACTATATCTCTGAAGTAAATATTTAGTTCAAGGCAAACTGTGACATTTAGAAATTATTGAATAAAATGGAGAAAATATAACTTTGAAAAACTAACCCAGTTTTCTCTCTTGGCTAAATATTGCTGTTAGTTTTTGAGTCGAGGAAACTGAATCTCAAAGCCGAACATGAAGCCAGGTTCAGTTTTATAAGATATCCGTCAGGTAAACAAATGAGCTTAATGTCGTTTCTGGGATTTATTTTTGCCTGGATTTGCACCAAAGTGATTTGAAACTCAAAAAAGAGAAATCTCAGCTGGAGAAAATGAAGCTCCTCCAGCTGAACTTCGATACGCAGTGAGAAAGAAACTAAAACCGCTTAACAATCTGTACAAGAAACTGGTTTTTCTGTATAAAAGCCTCAAGTTTCAGGATTGAATCAGTAGCTCGGACGTGTATTGCTCAGTCAGCAGTCCTGCAGTAGTCCACATGTTTCCAGCACCAGAACCTCCAGGGTGCTGCTGCTCCCGGATCAGTGCAGTAGTGCAACCATAAAATCAGATTCCTAAGCGCGCGGATTAGTCCTGCTGGGACCGGACCGGTTCTGGCGCTCAGTGCAGAGTCCCGTCCAGGTCGGCAGCAAACAGCTCCTTGTAGAGCGGAGGGAAGAGCGTTCGGACCGCGTCCGGGTAGACGGTTCTGAACGCCGCGAGCTTCTCCGAGTGGAGGCCGCAGAGAGCGCGCAGCGCCGACGCCTTGCACCGCAGCTGAGCAGGAAACGCAGAAAGAGTCCACTGATCAAATTATCAATCACTTAATGTTTAAATATTGCATCATCAGAAGGACCAAAATATAAAGTTAAGTGGAAATTTTGGCATTTAAAAGACCAACAAGATAATAATTCATGTAAGTAAAAAAAAAAGACAAAATCAGGCAAAAGAAATGTTTCCAAATCAGTTTCTATCAATAAAAAACTGATGAAACTTCAATAAAACACAGATCAGGTGTGTGTCTGAGTCTGGTGGATTTCTGGTTAAAACATGTTTGTTTTTCATTCATGGGCAGAAAATCCAGAAATCTTACTCAAATAGGAGTAAAAAGTAAAGTGCAATAAAATACTCCTAAAAGTTTTTTTTTAAAGTGACTCAGGTAAATGTAATTGAGTAAATGAAACCAGTTTCTCCCCAACTCTGCTTCAGACTGAAGTGATAATATTATGGGAATAAAGTCACAATATTTTGATTTTAATTCCATTTTATTCTCATAGAGTTTGCAGCTATGTTTATTCTAAAAAAACTAACACATAAATAATAATAATGATTAATAATAAAACTTGAATTGGTTACACTTCCGATATTTTCCACTAGGAGGCAGCATAACCTCAGTTTCATTTAGCATGCTGGATTTTTCTCTTTGAAATATTTTCATTTTATGTTTTATTTCATTTACTCAATAATAAATATGAACAGTTCAACTGGCAAAAATTATGAATGAAAAGGAGCAGGAAGAAGCATAAACCTAAAATATCTTCCTCAACTCAGAAAACTGTTAAGACATATCTAAAAAAAAAACACAGAAGATATCAGCTTATTTAACGACATATCGCTTCATAATAATGATTTTCAAATTTCTTTTAAATGCAGAAAGAGATTTCTTTAAATGCAATGATTTAAAACCTGAATGTTGGCACGTTTAGCTCTCCGTCATACCTTCTCCAGAACTCCGTCGTCTCTGTGGTTCTTCTGCAGGATGTGCTGCAGGGCCGACTCGGTTTTCCGCTGCAGCTTCTCCACCTGCAGCTTCTCCCGCAGCCACGACCGGTCTGCAACGAGCGCGCGCGCACACACACACACACACAGATAAGCACTTAAAAACAGAACGGTTGGAGTGAGCGGAGGGAGGACGTACCTGCAGAGAGCAAAACAAACGCGGAGAAGAGGGCGATCTCTTCCTCGGTCAGCTGCAGCGAACACATGCTCTGACCAAAGTCAAACACTGACGAGATCAAATCATCGCAGCCTGACGGAAAAATGCAAAAGGGCATTCACTGTAAAAAGATTGATTTCAAATTTAACTTTGGCTTAATGACTTAAAGTTTCAACACAATGTTTTGTGGTATTGTGATAACGATGAAAGTGATGATGAGAACTATTTACTGAGAAACATTCACTGCAAAAACACAAAATCTTACCAAGTATTTCTGTCTAGTTTCCAGTGCAAATATCTTAGTTCATTTGAACAAAACTACATTACAAGTAACTTTTCAGCAAGAAAAAGGATACAACTAGACCAAAAATATTTTGTAAGATTTAGCATTTTTGCACCATACCCATTTATAATATGCTTCTTTAATCACAAAAATAAGTGTGATTTGTATCATTAAACTGCACATCCATTTAATCATATTTTCAAATTAATATTTATTAAAAAAACTGTAAAAACTGTAAAAACTAACAATCCAACAATACAGAGAGTTTAGGGAGGTTTTAAACAGCGTGACAATGATAAATCTGAATTATTATGATAAGAAATTTATCACAATAAATGATAAACAATACGATAAATGCACAAACATCTAAATCTGCAATTTTCAACCCAGAGCTACAACTGAGGGAACATATGGAGCAAAATCACACAGATATATTAAGAAACATTTAAAAGAAGGATATTTTTTACATTTTTTAAAATAAATATGAGCTACTCACCTAATGATTTAAAAACGTCAGGACTTGCAAATTTCCCATCGAAGTAGACGGTGTTGTTCTGAGAGTCAAAAACCCGACACATTCGTACGAAGATGACCTCTAAAGATCCTGCCAGGAAAAAATAAAGAGTTCAGCCCAACAAGAGGGACCAGATTTATAAAACCTCAGTCTAACTGATTCACATGCAGAGAAAGAAACATGATTCACATGTTAGAAGGAAAGTCAACAATTTTTCCTCTTTCAAAATTTGCTTTTATAGCTTTATTGCTTAAGAGCTTCTGAGAGTAGAAAGTGAGGCTGATTTTTTTTTTAAGTTTTCCAAACTCAACTTAGGCTGAAACGATTAATTGGATAAATTGTAATCAATTATTGAAATAATCTGGAGCTAATTCAGTAATCGATTAAAGGTTTGCTCACCGGCTTTCAGCAGCACAATCTGGTCGTTCTGGCAGAGATCCATGAAGCCGTCGATGCGCTTGGCGAACTCCACCACGTACTGGACGGCGTCTGTGATCTTCACTGCACAAAGCTGCCACATCGCCTCCTGTGGCTGAGCGGGGAACAACAGGAAGATGTTTCAGAAAGAGACGAAGCAAAAGGGGCTGAAAATGGGAAACAGATTTAAGACTAGCCTCACAAGACCCACATGGTTTTATGTGTTCACAATAACCAACACAAATCCAATTCTGATTTTTTTTTTTTTGTTCCAGTGACCCCAATCCTATTTTATACCATTAAATAATCTTGGTATCAAAACAGTTGGGACACTACATCAGAAGTGGATTATCACAGAATCTGCTTTAGTTTCAGAGAAAATGAGGAGAGGACAAGAAGTAATTTGAATTTTGTCCTTCAATTTAGGCTGAAAGTTGAAGTGGAAACAATGCAAGACCTTGATAATTTCTTTACATTATGCAGTATTTAAACCTTTCAGGAATACCGTAAATAAGGCTGAAAACTTTTGGAAACCACAGATCCACATTACCTGCACAGAGATTGATGCAGCTGCAGGAAACATTAGCAAATTTATAGAAGTAAAAAGAAAAACCTCTTCATCATCTACAAAAACCAGATGTGTCCTGTGTTTTTACTTACTAACCTTTAATACATTTATTTCTGCATGTCTAAAATTGCTTGCTTTTGATCCAATTATAATAAAACACTATAAAATATTACACTTGACTCCAATCAAGTGTAAAAAAACATTTTTACTGTAAAAAATTAAAACCATCAAAAGATATTTTTGGCACTAGCAGAGCTCCATACTATAGAAGTCAGACCATTATCAAGAAGCTACATTTCGTTGGGTTTGGATGGAGCGAACAGACCTTGTTCTGATACTTCTCCACCTCTTCCTGCAGGAAACTCTGCCAGCTCATTTCCTGCAGCTCCTCCCTCAGGTACTGACACGTCTCCAGGTGAGACTTGCAGATGATTTGGGCCAAGTGATCTGAAGCAAAACAAAAACAAAGTTCAGAATTATTCAGAGCTAAAAGTCGACAGATTCAGTTTCTCTGAGCTCTTTTTCACTCGTTTTCAGTCAGGACTGTTTTCAGACAAAATTAAAGGCTCCGCACATCAAAAACAACTCAGCAAAGACATTTTAGGAAATCACACTGCAGAAGTACAAAATCTTTTTAAAAAATGTATTTTTGTCTAGTTTCTGGTGCAAAATATATTAGTACCCTTCAAATAAGATGAAATTAACTTATAACAGATTATTTCACTTAAGACAATTTTCCCATTTTACAAGTGAAATAATTTGCCAGTGGAATTAGTATTTTTCATCAATGTGAAGGAATTATCAACTTAAAACAATCTTCTATACCTTGCTGAAAATGATTTGTAAGTTAGTTTTGTTAGTGTACTAAGATATCTGCACTAGAAAGTAGACAAAATACTTGGTGAGATTTTGGTTTTATTTACAGTGCAGATCTTCAGGATGTTTTGATATGAAGAGATTTTCACAGACCTATAATTTGTTTTCAAAATATGCTTTTGTACCAAAACTTTTTTGTGTAATATAACCAGTTGCCTAGAGTCCATCCATCATGCAACCAACAATTTCTTTTTTCTTTTAGGCATTACAACATGAGCGGCAGAAGTCGGGTCATTCAGTCAGATCAGTCCGGATGAACTCAGTTTCATTAGGAACCAAAACTGCAAAGTGTTGTTCCATCTCCAGCTGCTGCGGTTCTTTCTCTCTGCTCTGAGTCGAACCAACCTGTTCCCCTACTGGCCTGTGGGGGCGCTGCACAATGAACCACTGAAGGAAACGACACAAAAACCTCTGAAGACACTGAGCACAACTTCCTTCTTCACCAGATGGAAACAAGATGGAGGCGTCAGATTTTAACGGCTGCAGGATTTCTCTTCGGCTATTTTTCCCACTAGCGCTAAGCTAGCACGTTTGTTTTGGTTGTATTTACCCAGAATTCCCTGCTCTAGTCCACTTCCTGCTTTTGGAATTGTTTCCAGTCTGCTTGGTGTTCACATTTGCATTCAAACCGCACCAGAGTTCACTTTTATTGGCATGTTTTAGAGTCTGTATACTCCAGTTAATGACTAATCAATTACTAAATTAGTTGACGATTATTTCAAATATCGATTAATCAATATTAATCTGATTAATCGTTTCAGGTCTAAACAACACATTTATCATCTTCCAGTTGTTTTGTTGGTGTAGTAAGTTTGGTGGAAAAATCCCAAATTTCTAAAATCATTTATCTCGATCTGATGAGCTGATATTCAGAAATAAATTAGAAACTGAGTAAAAATGCAACAAAAGTCCAAAGAAAAAATATTGAAAATCTGCCTGAAAAATAGAAATATGACATCATTTATAATAAACCTCCGTTTGTCCTGTCAGCATTATTTTAGCCTTTTTACCAAATAAATATTCATGAATGGAAATTAGAGAGAAAACTTATGTTTGTAGTTAATTAGATGATAATAAAGCTGAACCAGCAGTCATTTGTTGTTTTTAGTTAATAGAATAAAACAGAGAAAGAGTCCAAGCTTCAGTCAGATGATGATGCACTTCCTGTTTGGTGAGTTTTGGAGTTTATCGTTCAGAAAATCTCCAGGGAAAATAAAATAAAGCTGATTTCCCCAAACGAGTCGATAACTAATTACCACACTGAGGTTTTAATGAGCCTCCGACCTGCAGCCATTTTGAGTCAGCATCTCCAACTGCTTTCTTCCTCTGTGGTTTCTCAATCCTTCCTCATTCTTCTTCTTCATCTGCTGCTGCTGAAGCAGATTCACTCCATGTTTGATTCCCTACAGCTGCAGAAAAACGTTTTACATCCATCTTCTTTTGTTTAACCAAGCTTGTGCAGGTTCTGTAACGGTTCCATGAGGGAGACCCAACAGTTTCCCTAACAACCGTCTCCAGGTGTTCTCCCAGAATGGACTCATGTTCTGGATGTTCTGGTTCTGCTCCAGTTTGGATCAGTGGCTCCAACCTGAAACTCCTGCAGAACCCAGCCAACCTAAACAGAAAGCTCATGCCTGCTGCTTCTGTGCAGCGTCTCGTTTTATCCTGATCCTCTTTGGTTCTGGTCAAAGATTCTCAGGACGTAACAACCGTTTAGTTTCTCTGAGGCGATGCATGGTGGACTCACCGTGTACGGTGGACTCACCGTGTTCGGTGGACTCACCGTGTTCGGTGGACTCACCGTGTTCGGCCAAGGTCAGGGTTGGAGAAGCATCTCCGTTGCTGAAGGAGCAGTAAGGGAAGAAGCCATTGCCGTCGCCGTGTCTGTAGTCGTGCAGCGGCTCCGGTTTGATTCCGTTGATGTCGAGTCCGGACTGGTCCGGAGACGGCTGGATGTCCAGGTAGAAACCTCCACATCCTGCGTCTCCTGCTCCCGACTCCGCCTGTTTACAGCAACATAACTGATGCAGAAATGGTTGCTATTCAGATCAGATGTAGGAGTTACGGCTGCAGACCTTGGAGGTCAGAGATCCTCCGTCTGGTGAGGTCCGGTCCATGTAGCAGGCCGGGTCGTCTGCTGGGTCCGTGAGGCCCGCGGAGCACAGCGTGTACGGGGGAGACGGCGACTCAGCCTCGTCCGGGCTGGGGCTGCCGACGCTGGGGGAAGACCGGCTGGGCGCCTGCTGCTGCTGCTGCTGCTGCTGCTGGAGCCGGTGCTTCTGGACCTCGGCGTACAAACTGTCCCGCTGCTTCTTCGACATGCGGCCGAACTTCACGGCTGCCAGAGAGCGGGACGAGAAAACATCTGTTTAACTCATGTAGTGGCAGAACTGAAAGCTTTAAGGCCCTTATGCGCCTCCTGGTGGACCAGCTGCCCACGGATCTACAGACCAAGAAAGATGGGCGATTCCTGGTGTGGTTATTTACTTCCCCCTTGCTGTGTGTTTAGGCAGGTGAGGGTGAGTTTGGTGGGTCGGTTGGTGTTTAGGTGGGTCGGTTGGTGTTTGGTGGGTCGGTTGGTGTTTAGGTGGGTCGGTTGGTGTTTGGTGGGTCGGTTGGTGTTTAGGTG
>NW_006800356.1:109342-122123 GCF_000485575.1 Poecilia formosa
GTGGGTCTGTTAGTGTTTTCAGTGTGTGTGTGTGTGTGTGTGTGTCTCACCGTCTCTGGACATGCCGGCAGCCAGGCATTTCTGCAGGCGACAGTGCTGACACCGGTTCCGGCTCGTTCGGTCGATCTGACAGTTTTTCTGCCGCGGACACGAGTACGAGGCGTTGCTCTGCTGACTCCGCCTGAAGAAACCCTGAGACCAGAGGCAAAACACTCAAGTTATCCTGCAGAGACAATGCTTACCAGGTCCTTCTTCAGAACCAGAACCAAAGTTTCAAAGGGGACCGATTTTTTAAAATACACTTTTTGGATGTTTTTATTCTTCCATTTGGGACTCTACTGTGTCCAACAACAATCCAAGCACTTAAAAAAACCATCCAATTTATTTTGACAATAAGTTAATAATTTTTGGTGTCTGGAAATCGTACCATATCAAAAACATCCCGATTGTTGAGCCTCATTCCCCGTTACCTAGCAACCCCAGTGAAGCCCAGCCCTGTTACCTAGCAACCCAGGTGGTTCTCCAGCATGTTTGATCAGCTGGTTTTAGTGTTTTGTTGTTTTGTTGTTGGTTTACCATCCAGAAACTACTTGCTGCTTTATTGTTGGTTGTGCAGGAGGCTCTACTTCTGCTTTTCAAATATGTATGTGTGAGTGTTGATGTTGAGTTGTAGGGGGCGTGGCCAACAGCAGTTTATTTGGATTTAAAGTGACAGATACCCTAAAACAGCTCATTCTGAAAGGAGCTCAAAATAAATTAAAATCTCATATCTAAGGATGATTTTGTGCTAAAAATGTGAACCTGTTTTACATAGACCATAGATCGATCCTAACCTGTTCAAGGAAGCATAATATATCACCTTCAAGATAAGAAAAGATCTGCAGAATCAAACAGTTTCCATCAAATGAGAGGATTGTGTCATCCATTATGAAATTACAACCTAAAAGTAAAAAAATATCAGTAAAAAATCTCCAAATATACCCAAATGACTAATTAATCAGGACATCAATCTTAGTAGATCATTATTCAAGCTGGATAATATGTCTTGTGTTTGGGTTTGCTTGTTTCGCAGCCTTCATGGCTCCATCAAATGGCTGAAACCTCCATAAAGTGGCTGATTGTTAGATGAGCCTCCAGCCGTCAGAGCGACTGAAGCCTTGTGACTGATGAGCCACATGGAAACGCCTGTAGCTGCTAACAATTCAGACCCAATCCTCACAGAAACTGTAAACAAAGCCGAAGCAGGAGCAACTAGCTGGACTCAAAGGGGGTTTCCCAGGGCCGCAGTGGAAGAGGGGCGCACACGAGAAGCAATATTTTACATCTAAGTTGCATACTGATTGATTGTTTTATTTTATTTTTTGCATGTGTAGTCAGTGACGAGAAGGTGCAACCTGTTGCTAGATCATTGAAGGCACATTCACATGAAAAACCTCTGTAGAAGACGCTATTTGCATTCCCATTACAAGCGCAAAATTTGTTGGTATTCCAGTAACGTTGAAAAAACAGTAACTTATTCCCACGTAAATAAGTTTGTTTACGTGATATGTCATTAAAAATCATCATCCTCCTACCACTTCCTGTCTTCTTCCTCTTATTTGTTGTTTCTGTCAGTGGTAACATCCGGTTGTTGATCATGTGACTCATGTGATGTGGAAAAAGTTTCTGTTGCATTTTAGTGAAACACACTAATTTTGATAGTCGGAAAAAAAACACCTAATCAAAAACGTTTTATCGAAAAACATATTTTCAAAATTAGCCTGTTTCCATTAAGCAAATTCATTTTTGTAATTCCAATTTGTGAAATTATCTGGCCAATAGAAATGTAAATAGTGAGCCCCATTCCTTCTACATGAAATAAAAAGGAAGTAGCATCAGATTTTAGCGGCTGGAAGATTTCTCTTTTGTCTTTGGTAAAATACAGGAACCATTTAATACTAGGCTAAAATGTTGGTTTTGGTTGTATTTACCCAGAATGCCCTGCACTTTAGTCCACTTCCTGCTTTTGGAGCGGTCTTTAGTCTGCTTGGCGTTCACATATTCATTCAAACTGAATCAGAGTTCACTTCAGCCGAACCCAGACCGAGGTTTGATTTTTTGATCCGAACCGGACTTTCTATGGAAATGTACTGGAGTTGGATTAAAGCAAACTGAACAGGGCTGGTGGGAACGCATCGAAGGATTATTATCTTTAGAGCTTTCATGATAATTAGAGCATCTTTTTTTGTTGGAAGGAGGAAGATCTTTAACTCGCTAAAGGAATTATATGTTTATGTATTTATGTCTGGAAATCGAGGAAGAGTTAGAGCAAAAGGTTCAAGATCAAACGGATCTTACCTTGCAGCCCTCGCAGGTAATGACGCCGTAGTGGATCCCTGAGGATTTATCTCCACAGATCTTACAGGGGATGATCTCAATCTGAGCTGCAGAAAAGAAACAGGCAGGAACAAAAAACCTAAAGAAGCTTCCAACAGTTGATCCAACACAGTCTACATTAAAACCATTTCCTATTTGAAACATTGAGTACTGTGGAGCTTATTGATTATTTCTCTTTTTTAAATAAACAGAAAGTACCAAAGAATCAATGGAGAAGCCCACAGCATCACTCCTCCTTTAATCAGACAGGAGTGGAAGAAATACAACACTTTGGTGTTTAAATTAGTAAAGTTTGACATAATCTCATTTCAAGTTAATTTCATGGTAAAAATCTTTAAATAAGATCAAATTTCAGCTATGATTGTATGAAAACCATAAAAGGAAAGAAAAAATTTCGCCGAGCACATCCCGGGTTTAAATTCTGCAACAGATTATTAGGGCCATGCTAAAAAAAATAAAAAATAAAATAACAAATTCATATTATTATGACTTTATTTTTGTAATATTTTGACTTCATCCTCATAACTAGTTTTACAATTTTATCACTTTATTCTCATAATATTATAACTTTATTCTCATACGAGTGTATTCTCGTAATATTTTTTTAGTATCTATCATTTAATACTTTGTGATAAACTTTGGCACTGTTTCTAATTCTTTTTGTGCAAATTATATGTAGTCATTTCACATCATTTCCAACTATTTCAATGTGTTTTGAGGTATTTTTATATGAGAACAGGGAGAATAATTATTGTGGAAAAGCTGTAAACATTCTTTTAAGGCCTTGATTCTCTGATAAAGGACCCAAAAGGTTTTGATAAAGTGTCAGCGCTGTCAGAGCTCAAAGCCAACCTGACTGAGTGTATTTATACTCTCAGAGTGACAGCTCGCCTCTCAGATGCTATATTAAGCAGAGGGACGTTATGTAACAGCGCAACATTAACACAACAAACAGGAAAGTTTTCATCCACAGACAACAAAGAAACGGTTCATCTGACGTATCAAACGCTCCTCTTTAGCCTGACTTTACGTTCCGGGATCAGACTGAACTTGTATGTTTGCTTTAAAGATCTAATAAATTCAGTTTGGATCTGAGGATCAACATGCTGCCTCTAAAAAGATAAAATGTCGTCTACAATTACATGTGGACCAGTTCTGTGAAGTGCTGCTGGTCGGGTTTTTGGTGCCCAGCTAGCCGTCCTCCTGGCTCCTGGGTGCTAAACTGTGGGAGTTTCTAACCTTTTCACAACTTTGCAGCTCCAGGTGATAAATTCATCCATCCAGAAATCATTGCAGAGCACAAAGCCAGCTCGCTATCTGGATGAGATCTGGGATCACACTGAGAGGAAGAGATGTGGCAGGAAGATACTCTGAGACCAACTTTAAAAATATTAACAGATTTATGAGAACCCCATACACGCAGGCGAAGCCTCAGACGCTGCAGCCTCCTCTCTGCTGTAATTAGCTCTCCAAACGTTAATCCCGCCTGAATTCAGCATTTCAACATCAAAGCAGATGTTAAACAAAGCCTCCGCCTAAAATTAGAGTCGATGTGGGAGCAGCAGATATTTATACGTACAGCTGCAGACCTCTGATTGGGCTGCAGCATCCAGCAGCCTCCCCCTCGGACGGCGCCGCCGAGCCTCGAAGGCCGCGTCGCTTTCTCTGTTCCGGCTGATAACAAAACATCCGACGAGGAAGAGGAGTCTAACTGATGAGAGGAAGGTGGGGGTCTGAGGATAACCTTGGGTTCGGTCGCATATAGAAAAACAAAAACATTATTTATTCAGATTTTACTGCAGCTGGAATAAGAAGGGGTAGGGCTGGGCATTTATCAGATATTATTCATCGTGATAAATATCTTACTATGATAATAATTTTGATTTATTGTTATGATAAAATCCAGTTAATGCTGTTTAAAAAATCAGGAAACTGTCCGTATTGTCAGGATTGTTTGTTATTTTCTACACCGATAAATAACTTTGAAAATATGATTAAATGCAGATAAAATTAAACACAATAAACATAAATAAATGTCACATTAAAAAGATTTACTGAATGATAAATTATCCTGCAAGTTATTGCAGTAAACAATAATGTTGTTTATTCCACAGAAGCATCAATAAATAGTAATAAATTTGGAAATGTGATTACTACGTCATATTGGTGTTATAAGGAAGCGTATTACAAATGGAAACGTTTTTTAACAGTATTTGTGTTTCTGGGGCTTTAATTGATGTGACACAGACATCCAGCTGTTTTTAAAAGAAAAATAAAAAAACCCTAACGGCAACTTTATTGTTAATACAATGATGCCACTGTGGTATCATTTCTCAGTGTTTATATTATTCATTATCAGCTCATATTATTTGTAGTGGATTTCTTTCTAAACTAAACTACAGTGAAACATTAGAATAATGAATTTATTCCTTGCCAGGGTTTCTTTGTATTTTTGTACATAATTCAGGCTGAGAACATTTCTGCATGATGCAGCTGAGAGTTTTGATTGAAAAAATCTGATTCCTCTTTGGTGAGATTTTACACGAGTCAATCTGAAGGGAAACTCGTTTTAAAGACTCGTCAGCCGTCAGAGTGCCGTCCATCAACCGAACCGAAAACTTTCATGTTTTCCTCCTGAATCTGCAGCGAAACTCTCGTCAAACAGCGGCGCACGCAGAGCCGCTGCGTGACTGAATCACTTTGGGTTGCTGGACCTGCCCCCGTTTTCATCATCCCTCCGCTCAGATCGCTCTTCCATCGAGTTTTCCCAGGCTGCTGCTGCAGTTGCACTGAAAGGAGATCTGAGGCGGAGCTAGACTGCAGCCAGGAGGGAAAAAAAAGACATTTTCTGAGTTTAATCTGCAGATTAAAGAGGACCTAATATGCAAAATTCACGTTTTGTTTTTCCATTTGAGTCTCAACTGCTTCTACAAACAGTTGAAGCTCTTAAAAAAAACATCAAGCTGTTTTTTGGAGACAAGTTCATGCTTTTTGGTGCCTGGAAAACGAGCCAATTCAAAAACCTTCGGAATGTAACATCACAAATCTGCTTTCTCTAATACATATTTTCATGTTTTTATTGTTTATAGTTGCAGAAATTCAGCGTAGGCATTGGTGTAATCTTAACGTCAGTGTCTTTTATTACAGGTCCAACCAAGGACTGGTTAGCCTGTGTCCATAGCCACAGCTGCTCTGTTTTTAGCATGAAACTGTGTTTAACGTGCCGTTGTTGATTAAAGACATGTCAAATAAATTGAAACCACTTGCTGCATTCTTATTGGATGTGAAGGAGACTCCACTTCTGCTTTTCAAAGATGCACAGTTGAATAATTGCTCAGTGAGTTTAAACATTGAGTTTGGGGGCGTGGCCAGCAGCAGCATATTTGGATTTAAAGTGACAGAGGCCCTAAAACAGCTCAAAATAGGCAGAACTGATCAGAATAAAGTCTCATTTTCTAAGGATGATTTTGTGGGAAAAAAATGTAACGTTTTGTAGAGGTTATCCTGAGCTGGGGGTCAGATCTTTGTCTGAATGCGATGCATCGTCGACCCAAACATCCTTTTAATCCATTTCTTCCCGCGCTGAAGCCAGTTTCAGCCAGGATCGTCCAACGGCGGACATATGGCAGCACACATGGCGCTCCAACGCGGCCAGCAGACGAGGCAGCAGCTTGTTCATCAGACAGAGAATCGATTGCTGAGTGGGAGAATCTGCGCTCCTCCAGCATCAACTCAGGAGATCTTGCTGTTTCACAGGATTAGGAAACAGCGATTGGATTGAAATAAAGTCGATCAAAGTGTTTGGTGTAAACTTTTTGTTGTGACTGAATGTTTAAAATGAGGCAGCAAAACGGCATCCATGATGGTTTCATACCACAATAGTAAACATAAGAGCTTACAGTGTAAAAAATTATCAGCATCTTCATAAAGTTTCTGCTCCAAAAAAGCTTGAAACTCAGCTATAAAAATTCTCCTCTAACGTCCGTCTGCCTGTCGCAATAATCAATAAATCGCATGATAAATTAGAAGCTTCATAGTTTCCATTTGCATGATTTACCGTTTTTCTCTTTCTACCAAACTAAAGTCTTTGGTCTCGTCCTTTTTTCTCAACAAGTTGCTTTTTATGAAAGACTTTAGTTCAGCTGAGATTTCATAATTCATTTTATTTAAGGTTTCTGTTGTTTTGTGTGTTTATTTTGGATATTTCCTCCAGTCTCAGTTTTAAATGTTCATTAGAATTTAAAGTTCTTGATCTGTGAGAATGTTATGCCATTTTCATCATACTCCTGAAAATGGTCTCAAAACAACAACATTATGGATTAAAGCAACAACTTCTGAGAGTTTATCGTGACGGTCGAGTCTTTCATAGGAACATTTTGGTAAAATTTGACTTTTGTTTTCTATAAATGGTCATTTTCACTCTCACTTACAAAATATTGCCAAAGTGATCATATAATTTCACCAACAGATCTGGAAACTTTTATTCAAGCTTTTTTTTTTTGGACATTTCCAGATCTTGGTTCTCACTTTTAAAGCTTCGGTTTACATCAGTTCCACCTGTGCTCTGCAGGTGTTGACAGTTTCTCTGATCATTGCAGGAAAAGATGGTTTGACGTCACATTTTGGGACGATTGATGGCAAATTTTAGTGTTTTTCTCCTTTTAGGATGTTTTCCCACCTGACTGTCCGTTAGACTCGGTTCAATTGGAACCAAAGTTTTATCATCTGCTCCACCTCCAGCTGCTGTGGTTCTTTCTCTGCTCTGAGTCAAACCAACCTTTTCCCCTCCTGGCCTGTGGGGGCGCTGCACCAAGAACCACTGAAGGAAATGACACAAGAACCTCTGAAGGAAACACTGAGTGAAACTTTCTTCCAAATGGAAACAGAAATGCAGGTATCAGATTTTAGCGGTTGGAGGATTTCTCTTTTGTCTTTGTCTAAAGACCACAAGACATAAGCTAAGCTAACACATTTGTTTTGGTTGTATTTACCCAGAATGCCCTGCGCTGTAGTTCACTTCCTGCTTTTGGAGCGGTCTCTGGTCCGCTTGGTGTTCACATATGCATTCAAACTGAACCACTATTTCTGTATCCACCTGTGTGCAGATGACTAATTAATTTATACATAAAAATCTGCTGCTTGTTTTCCTCTTAAATCTTTTGAAAGCAGCATTTTGTTGCCATTTTATCATTGTATTCATGACCCTTTGTAGATTCCTTCTTTATCCGATGGCCTGCAGGCTGATAAGCCGGTAAACTGATATTGTTGCAGTGCAGCAGCTTGAAGCAGACGATTTATTCTGCATCCAACACTTGAACTTTAAAATTTGCTCCCTGTGGACACTGCACTCGGATGCTGTTCCAGAAAGTGTAATTAACAGGATAGCGGCGCTAAGTGGAGCCTAATGAGCAGGAAGAACTTCACGACAGCCACCGCTGCTCACTCCAGAAACGCTGAAGCTCGGGTGAAGCGATTCCCTGATGGATAAATTATCTCAAACTGAGCTCTAAAGAAATAATAAGGTTCAGATCAAAGATGGCTGTGCAGACGGCGCCGAGGATCTGAAACGAGTCGAGGTTTCCCTGCAACAACAACAAAAACAGCCTCCTGCTGCAAATCTGCCTTCAGTTTCCGAATCTTTTCTCACGACTGCAAACCAAGAGCTGCTGAAAACATCAGAGTAAAGATGGAAGTCAGTAAATCCTGGTGCACTTGAACGCACCACAAGCAAACTGGATTAATTAATAAAGAGGCTTAAGAAACAAGAACATATGAAGCAAAGCCATGAATAATTCCTGGATGACAACATTTTGTTCCCATTTATACGAGCGGAGGCGACTAATTCCTGAATGACAACAGACTGATGTGGATGTGGATAAATCCTGAAAACGATCAGCTCTTCTGCACGTTTTTAGGCAACATCGGCTTTTTTTGGTAATATTATTAAAATGTGACTTTATTTTATTATTCAGTTCATTTCTTGCACTTTAAAAATTTATTCAGTTATTTATTATTGAAAATTGACAAACATGAAGGGATACATTTGAAGGGGAGACATTTCTTAGGTTAAAAATATTTTTTTTATATTTCAGCTATTGAGACTGAAATGATGTCACCTTTTCCTCCTCCTCCACCTCCTCCTCTTCCTCCCAGTAACAGTTAAATAATCTCCTGGCTGTTGTAATCCTCTGACATAACAAGCTGGCTGAACGCCTCCTGCTGCTGTTTCCCTCACAGAGTGAAACTCTGGACTGGACGGCTTAGAAACCTGCAAAACTCAACGAACTCTGACTAAACACAACGCTTTTCAAGAGGAGGATTCACAAAAAATAATTCAATATAAAATAAGAAAGAGCAAAATAATAGAAACAACTATAACAACTGAAAAATAAAGAAGTAGGGTTTAATTTAAAACAAAAAATATAATTTAAATAAAAAATGAAGAAATGGCGGTTTGTTTAAAAAATAAATGAATAACATAAAAATGAAAAGTAAAAAAATACTAGGGTTCAGTTAAAAATAAAATGAATAAATAAATTCTGAAAAAAATGAAAACAAGGAGTAAGAAAATAAAGAAATGGGTTCAGCTGAGAGGCTTTCAGTGATAAATATCTTACTCTCACTGCACATCCACTCCCTAGATCAGTTTCCTATAAGAGCGAGAAGAAGAAAAACCACCAGAAAACGTCTCGTCTCATTACAGACCACAAACTACAACAACGTTCCCAGAATGAAACCATCTGAAAGATGGAAAACACCACAAGTACAAGATGCACTTCAAAAAATATACAACTTTGTTGACTCAGGCCGCTCACACCTGCACAAACTTCACACATTTTGTTTCTTCACTTTGTGCTGAAACTCTCACAAATCAGCCTGTTTTTCTGTTTACCGGTGGATATTTTTCATGCGCATTTAACCGCATTCCCCAACTACAAACTGATACAGAAACACCAAAATAATACAAACATTCTCTTCTGTTTTTGCTGTTTATTGTTTTATTTATCATTTATCGTAATAAATCCAATTAATGGTGTTTAATAAAACAAAATTGCCATAATTGTTTGTGATTGTTAGTTTGATTATTTTCTCCACTGTTTGTTCATTGAACATCAATACATTTAAAAATGAAGTTTCCATGTGCAGCTCAGTGATATAAATCATTCATGGGAATGTTTTTCAAGAGCATTATTTGTGTTTGTGGGACTGTAATTACTGTGGCACACAGTTACATACGCCTGTCGAATAATCAATAAATCAATTAATAAATTCAAACGAGCTCAATAATTTCCATTTGCATGATTTATCAATTTACTTTTCTCTTTCTTAATACCAAACACTTGATGGTAAAAGTCTTCAGTCTGATCTCATCTAGTCATTTTTTGAAGACTCATAGTTCATTTTATTTGTTTATTTATTTATTTGGAATATTTAAAATGTCTTCCTGTTCCAGTGTTAAATGTTTATTAGAATTAAAAGTTTATTAATCTTTGTGTATGTGTTCGTGCATTATTACCATTGTATTACTTGAAACAACAGTATTACTGTTTATCACAATAACTTTTGTATCCAGCAAAATGTGCTGAATCGTTACTTTTACCGTTATCACAAAATACGGTCCACATCGCCACCGCTAACAGAGACGCTTTGTTGTCACTTCAGCTGCTTAAAGGCACAAAAATCAGAAGTTGGTGAGATTTCTCAGTCAAAACCAGCACAAAAACAAGCTTCTAGAAAACTTCAGAGCGAATCACTCCGATCTGAGAAACACTTCCAGAACATTCATGTCCGACACACATCGTCTCACATCACTCTCTCCTTTAAAGTCTGACTCCCAAAATAAGCAGCTCCGCTGTCAACAACCAGCCGCGGGGCTCAAACGGGGAGAAACGCCGCGCAGCCACGCAGGAACAAACCGAAACACTCACAGCAGAGAGACGAGGCCGGAGCCCAACTCACCTTTCATGGCAGAAATTACAAAATACATATTTAGATTAATCCAGACTGATGGAGGGAGCTGCGTGTGAACTGCGCCGCTCTCCTCCCGCTCTGTCATCCTCTGGCTGCTCCGCACAGCATGAGGATCCGAGTGACTGTGACGTCATCGCGCTGACCACGCCCCCGCCGTTCCGAACGCCCCACCCACAAACCTCTGGGCCAATCAGAGAAAGCGCTACATTGTTTCTAAAGCAACATTATTTTTTTTCTTTTTCAAAAAGCTCCAAAAATTTACTCAGATTTAATACAAAAGTGTAACTTACTTTTGACAGTTTTTGTTATTAAGAGTATTTCTATCAACTAAACGTTACACATTGTTTTATTTTCAAAATCAAAAATATTTTATTGATCCCAAAGGGAAATTAAATGTTGTCATAACTTATATCAATTCAAATTCTTCATAGAGTTATTGCAGATATGGCTGTTGGCAGGAAAGCTCTCCTGTAGCAGTCTGTTTTACAGTGCATCTGAAGAAGAGTCTGACTGAAGACACTCTGTTTTCCTATGACAGTTTCTTGAAATGAATGGCCAGGAGTGTCCATAACTTTCTATAATAATAATTTCTCCATTTATGTATAAATTAATTCAACTTTTGTTTTTTGTTTTATTTGTTCTACTTTGAAGTTTGTCAGACTTTAACACCAATATTGTCAGTGTTTGTGGTTATATTTGTATTTTTATTTCTATTATAGTGATATTTGACAATGTGTTAAAGATCCTCTATGTAATGTTATTTGTTTGAAATAAAGTAAAAATAAAAACAACAAAAAAAACAAGAATCAGCATAAAATGCATCAATATGCAGGTTCAAATGCAAAACAATGGAATAAAAAACATAAAAATGATCTTTTGTAACACAAGAAAACAGATAAACTAGTAATCAATTATTCTCCCGATTAATTCTGCACCACATTAACTTTTTTTATCAGTATTAGATTAAGGTGATTTTATCTGTTAATTGTTCTTTGGAACCACTTTGTCCATGTAAAACAAGTTCAATAAACATCCATTTTCATGGCTGAAAAATGGTTTTATCTTTGCTATTCCTAGAAAAATTACAAAAGTCCATATATAAATATTCCCAAAAGTAAACTTACAAGCATGCGTCTTCTTCACAGCTGCTGACAAACCTGGAAGATAGAAATAAGCAGAATATTATTTTTCATTTCAGGTTATTGTGTAGCATTAGCATGACATTAGCATGACATTGCTTCTTAAAACATTGAAACCAGCCTTATTTATTTAAAAGTAAATTAAATTATTTAAAAAACCCAGGCGATTGACTTTACAGCAATTCTTCCTCGTGGTGTGAAAACACCAATTGCACGGTTTCAGATAACGTGACGAATTATTTCTTCTCAAATCCACAGGAAGCTGCAACTTTCTCATCATTTTATCACCACAACCGAAACTATCAGCGATTTGCAGTGAAGATAAACTGAAAGCTTAAAAAAGTAAAACTACACCAGATTTCCAGGAGTTCACTCAGCAGTCAGCCTGCCTCCATCCTGATGGTGTTAGATAAAGCTCGTAAAGTCTGTGTCCCACCACAGGGGAAAACCTGAGCACTGTGCAGAGTCACACAGGCAGCGAAGACAGAAAAAAACAAACGAGCCGCTTGATTTCATTGATCATCTGAGTCTAAACCTGGAAAACAAAAACCTTCATCAGCAGAAAAACGCTCTGCAGCGAACGCCTGTTGTTTCTCCGACTGTCCGGCAGAATTAATCCTCCTGGAAAAAACACAAACATTCCCTTCATGCTCCAGAGAGACGCTAACAATCCTGCAGCCTCATGTTAGCAGATGATACTGCCCCTTTAAGAGAATATTTGTGTGACTGTTCCAAAACTTTTTGCTAATCTAAATTTTTTCATCATCTTTTCTAATTTATAGATGCATCACAGAAGACTGAAGTCATATTATTCTGCTCAAATGGGCCATCTGGAGCCCAGCAGGTAAATCTTTGACTCCATGTTTAAAATCCACAGCTACCAATCTGGGCTAAAACAAGATGGCCGTCTTAGTTTTGACTCATGTCAAAGTAGAGACTACTTTGTCCAAGCAGGAGTTTCCACAGATTATTCATTCCTATGTCTTTATTATCGCACTTTGGTCAACCATTTCCTGTTTTTAAATTAACTATATTCATAAACTGACTTTGCAGGCATCAGCAAATGTCTGGTAACAAGAACTCAAGTAGATAAGCAGAGATGTTTCTACAGACTGTTCTAAGCATTAGTTTAAATAATAAATCATAATTCATGGCGCAGTCATTCGGTAAGAGTTATGAAACCACAAAAAATAAATGTTTGATTGACTCGACATCCTTCTGCAGCTCTGAGGAGCAGCTAAGAGATTTCCTGTCACAAAGCCTCGCTCCCTGACACACTGACCCAAAACCTGCAG